>NW_026585689.1:2646362-2681352 GCF_907164565.1 Psammomys obesus | reverse complement strand
TTTCTTTGCTGCCACCCTTCCTTCCTCTTCTTTCTATGATATTACGTATCTTTTGGGATACGTAAGTTCTGATCCTTATACCCACAGGAAATCACTAAAGTCTTGAACATAACATAAAATAATTTATTAGAGTAACAGGGAAGTTTATAAAATCCTTCAGGAGGCTGGCTGAGCATCTTAAATAAAATAGTCAATGTACATTTTCTTTTGATGTTTGCTATCAGCACCTAAACAAGGGTGGAAAGCATCAGTGTCCACCAAAGCCAGAAAAAAACAAAACAAAAAAAACAAAAAGAAAAAAAAACAAAAAACAGACATCCAGGTTCCCAATATGACACCACAAATTAAGCAAAGGTGAATGACTCTCTCATTTGATCTTTTCTTAAGGAACCTGGATTGTATAGGAAAGCAAATTACAGTTTATTCCAGATGAGAGATAACAGCTGTTGGGTCTCAAACCTGGGACAAAGTGCCAATTAACATATCTAGGTGGACTCGGGCTGCCAGCCTCCCTCCCTGTTACATGGCCCTCCTGGCTGGCATGCCCTGGCCCCTATCCTCAACTCTCCGGCCAAAAGGCTGGACTGTCCTTCCCTCAGCTGCTTCTCCCTGTATAACCCAGCCATTTTTGGCTATGCCATTCTCTTGGTCTCCTGGTTTCCTGGTCTCATGGCTTATTCCTGGCCTCTCTGGCTCTCCCTGTCCCCTCCCCCCTTTCCTCATAGTTATGTTCACTCTGAGCTCTCCCAGATATCTCTGCCTCTGTCTGCACTCTTCCTAGTATCTATAAACAAACAAAGAAACAAAAACCTTTCAATCAGTTAGGAATATTTATTTTTTCTTCAACGGCATTATAGTTTCATTTCAAATGTAGACTGTACTTGTGTCTTGAAATTTCCTTGATGATCTTTGTTTGCAGATACATCTTACCTTGCGTTGTCCAGCAGCTCAGCCAGAGCTCCAAAGAGGAAACTGTGAGTTGTGCTGGTGAGGAAATAAAGGGAGAACAAAAAGGTCAAGACGGTATGCAATCAATTAAGGCTTAAGATATAGTCAAATGCTCTCCTGTTCTGAACAGCTCACTAATTAAGAAGGGATGGAGCAGCCTTACCAGGCCACAGAAGATGACAATGCAGCCACTCCTGATGAGATCTGATAGACTAAGATCAGAAGGAAGGAGAGGGGGACCTCCCCTGTCAGCGGACTTGGGGAGGAGCATGCATGAAGAAGGGGGAGGGAAAGTGGGATTAGGAGGGAAGGGGGAGGGGCTTATGGGGGAATACAAAGTGAATAAAGTGTAATTAATAAAAGCTAAAAAAAATAAAAATTAAAAAAAAGGGATGGAGGATCTAATTATGGACAGGGGAGGGAGAACAACACAGAAGGGGGAGGGAGAGAGGAGGGACAAATGACACTACAGATGCTTGAAAAAGACACAGGGAAGTAATTATATTTACCTAAAAATACATGTAATATCTATGAATGTGCATCACATATACAATTAATTCTATTTTAATTAAATTTAGTTAAAACTTGCCGAGCACAGTCAAGACTCTGAAGCAGAACCTGCATTTTGCAAGGCTGGGATAAGAACACAGTATTTTTGGTTAATTTTTTAAAGTATCTAGGGGGGTGATTTGTTTTGTTTGTGGATTTTTTTCAAAACAGGGTTTCTCTGTGTAGCCCTGGTTGTCTTGAAACTTGCTCACTCTGTAGACCAGGCTGACCTTAACCTCAGAGGTCCACCTGCCTCTGCCTCCCAAGTGCTGGGATTAAAGGCGTGTGCACCGCCACTGCACAGCTTCTTTTCCACATTTATTTGCTTATACTTTTATGTGTATGCCTGTTTTGTCTGCGTGTAAGTGAATGCCTGGTTTCTGCAGAGACCAGAAGAAGGTGTGGGATCCCCTGGAACTGGAGTTACAGGTGGTTCTGAGCCACCCTACGGGTGCAAGAAATTAAACCAGGGGTCCTCTGGAAGAGCAGTCAGTGCTCTGCACTGCCAAGCCATCTCTCCGGCCCCTTTGCTTGTTTCACTGTTAACATTTGTTAGCACAGAAAGAAAAAACAAAACGCTTCAATGTAAGATTTCGTATACCCATATCAATATATTTTGTTCTACAACATGTTTTCCCAAAACATCCTAGTAAAAGGGAGACACCAAAGGAATATATTATTGCTACAGAACAGTTTGATCTTTTAAATTTGCTTCATAAATATGTATTCAAGTGAGGTTTTTCTCATTTCTTATTAAATAATAGTATTTAAGATCAAATTATTTTTGGAGAGTTATTTCCTAAGACCTGTGGAAGCAGAGGTTGGCAGGTGCCCTGCTCCCCCCATTGTCTGTAATTTTGAGTGGAGCCTTTCCAATGCTGGAAAGGTGCTTCCCATATATTTGTGGTCTGTCTCCTGAGCCCTAACGCCAGGTTCTCTCCAGAACATGGTGGGCTTTCACTGCGTCCTCTCTTTCTAACACTTGCAGGGGGTGAGTGAAATCTGGGCTCCCTTCAGGGTTAGATGCCTGCTTTCCGTTTCCTGATGTAGACACTTCAGCCACGAACCTTATCACACCATTAGGGAAAATCCGGTTTTCTCTTTATATGTAATACATGCACCAGAAGCAAAAGAGACATTTACATAAGCAAATGCAAACATACACACACACACACACACACACATATACACACACTTGTACAAGGGAAAGGAAGCACAATTTTAACGCTTAAAAACTTCAGGCCGGCAGCAGCACCTTACTTGAAAATGTATTTATGAAAATATTTCATGCCAGGTGGTGGTGGCACACGCCTTTACTTCCAGCACTCTGGAGGAAGGGGCAGACGGATCTCAGAGTTCAAGCCCAGCCTGGTCTACAAAGTGAGTTCTATGACAGCCAGGGCTACACAGAGAAACCCTATCTCAAAAAAAAAAAAAAAAGAAAGAAAATACACAAACATAACCCCATTTTTTTTTTTTTTGGAAACTTAAACTTCAAACACTGATGCTAAAAAAAAGACTTCTGAATAAATTCATCTTTAAAATTTTTCAATTCATTTAAAAATAAGTACTGGGAAAGAAAGAATGAGAGAGAGGTGGGAGACTAAAGGCAAGAAAGAAATTTCATGTGTTTTCTCTCATATGTACAATCTAGAAGGGGAGGAGGGAGACCAACCGGAAGGAGAGGGGGAGACTAGAGTGTGTAATGAAGGGACATATAAGCAAAGTACAAAGACACGTGTAAAATATCTTATTAAACTCATTATTCTGTAGGCTATCTTTGAATTAATTTTTTTAATTCTCCTGTTAATATGCAGATGTCCTTTGCTAAAAAAAAAAAAAAAAAAAACTAGTATAAAAATTAAAATGTAGAGGCTGGAGATAGGGCCCAGTGGTTCAAAGCACTTGCTGTTCTTCTAGACTAAAGGATCCGAGTTTGAATTCAGTTTCCAAAATCCAAATGAGGTGCTGTAACTGCCAGTAATTCTAGTTCTGAGGGGTCTGACACCTTCTTCTGACCTCCACGGACACCTTTACACATATGAAAGACAAACACATGCTCAAATTATAAATAATTGTTTATTATTTATACTATTTTTGAATTAAATTTTAATACATGACCAAACCCATCAGAAAATGGTAGTAATTCTAGACAAGCATTCTAACACTAAGGTATGCTCCTGGCTTTTCAACGTATAAAACTTCTGATGAGAACGGCCATGTGCTTTTCTGTTCTATCTCATTCAAGAGATTTTTGTAAACATTTGCCCATATCTCCATTGTGTACAGACGGGGTCTTTACTTCTTGGAATTCAAGTCAGGATCGAGAAGGAGGTCATGGGGTACATAGAAAACAAGACAAATAACCATAGTTTCCAGAGCTTGCTCAGGGCTACCTTCACAGTGATAACAGGGAAGAGCAGCCACAGAGTAGGGATAAGAGATCACAGAAGACTGTCACACCTGACAGTGATACCTCTGAAGGTATCTTCTGACCCCTGAAGATGAGAACTCTATCCTGTGAAGGGCCAAGGTGGAAACTCTCCAGACAGGGAAAGATCCCAAAGCGGAAGAGTGATGGAGACTATGCTAAATCTTTGATGGGTACAGAAAACAGGTTCAAGTGAAGGCATGTCTGGGTCATGCAGGAAGTAGAAAGGGGTTTGTTCAGGCCCCGTGCAAGTGGAAAACACTGTAATGTTTTCTGATGAATGGCCTTTCTACCCAGGTCCCTTTTCAAAAGCTCTGCCTGGAAGCTTTACAAAACCTGGTACTGCAAAGCACTTGGTTAAGAGGCTGTATGGAGGGTGATTCAGAAAGGAAGTGGTGTGGCTCGGGCTGGAGTCAATGGCAGCAAGGATGGAAAGCTGTTCAGTGCCTTAGAGAAAGCATGAGCTTGACTGCAGGATATGATTCTAGGATGTGGAAACTGAATGTTGAATAGAGAAATCCCAGGACTGGAGAGGATGGAATGGGAAGGATCAAGTGTGAGACCGCCCCGGGCTGTACAGCAAAACCTTACTTAAAATGTCGAGCAAAAAGTTTTTACTCCTGGTTGTAAGGAAGAAGGTCTACCAGGGAGCTGAGGAGATGTCGATTTGTTTCAGAGTTCCGGTGGCATCGTGATGTCCTCTTTGTTGTCATGCCACTAGCTGCAAACTGAGCTGCAGAAGTCGGTATCACCGGGCAGAATGTGGGAAAGTGGGGCTGGGACTCAACAGCAACAAAAATGACACACAACAAAAGTGGGGCTTTTTCTCAACCATAAAATTCACAGTCTTCCGGGAACTGGCTCACGCCTTTTCTTAAACTCACTCAAAACTGTTCCTTTTCATTTGTCTTCTACCTAGCGGACCCTTCCTTCCAGCTTGATCACCATTTTCCAGGACGGGCAAATGGGCAAATATCTGCTTGACATCACCTATCCTCCTCTGCTACCTCAGAATCTCACAGACTGGACTACACAATACGACCACCCTTCCCTGGCTTTCTTTATCCCTCCATTCCTGTGGTTCACACTTGCTCCATCCATTAGAACAGCTGGTCCTTTCAGCAAACAGCAATTTTAAGGTAATTCCTAAACACCAACACACCTTATGAACGACAAATCAGTCACTGTTGTACTGTGCCGAACTCAAAGTGACCAACGACACAAAAAAACGCAGTCACTTGACCCCACAATCTGACTGCAGCGGCCTTCTCTTAGCCACAGTTTCTTTCTGTGGATTTTCGTTGTCCTTTTGTCTGTATCACTCCGAAAGCATTGGCTGGAAAGTTCCAGAAATAAGCTGTCCATAATTTCAGCGGTATACCAGGCTAAGCAGCATCAGGATCTGGCTGTGCCCCACTTCATCATGGTGTGTGGTTGTAACTGATTTATACTGTTGTTCTTGTTCGTCTCTTACCCTAGCTCTTTCATCGACTTTATGGCGGGCATACAAGCACAGGGAGAACCAAAGACATACCAATACATACAGACTCTTATGTCCAGTTGTAGTTCCATATTGCCCCACATTTTAAACATGCTCTTTGGAAGTCTTCGTCAATTGTCATCGTTAAGAACAGACTATACTATTTCTTTTCTATTTTCTTTTGTTGTTGTTTTGGTTTGGTTTTTGTTTTCTCGAGACAAGGTTTCTCCGTGTATAGCTCTGGCTGTCCTGTAACTTGCTTTGTGGACTAGCCTTGAACTCAACAGAGATCCTCCTGCCTCTACCTCCCAAGTGCTGGGATTGAAGGCCTGCACCACTGTGACCGGCTCTTTTTTATTTTCAGCTTTGGGGGGGGGGGGGGGAGTGTTTCGATGCATGCCTAGTGCCTAAGGAGAACAAAGATGGCGTTAAGAGTTACAGGGGATTGATTGTGAGCCGCCCTGTGGGTGTTGCAAATTGAACCCTGGTCAAATGGAAGGGCAGCCAGTGTTCTCAAATGCTGAGTCATCTCGCTAGCCCTGACTACACCATAGCAGCCAAAAAGAAGGAGCAAAATGCGTCTTACTCAAGCACAGACAAACAACTTTAGGGTCATTCTCCACAGCTGTTGAAATCTACGAAGGCGAATTACCCTGTAAAGCAACCTGACTTTACAGTGTCTTCCACAGCGTAGGAATAAGGATAGAAAAGGATGGGGAGTGAGTAGTTCTAATCTCCTGGCCAACATTTAAATTTGTTAAATGATAAATATGGGACCAACGTTCCACTTGGTTTTAACTGAAGAGCATCAAAATGATTCAGTCTGTCCCTGGGTGTAGAGTTATTACTTCCTCACTACATACTCACACGCGGTAGAAATACCTTCCTAAGTCAGTCCGACCAAGTTCATTAAGCCTTTTTTCCAATTGAATATGGCGGTAAGCACGCGGACAAACCCTACCCCATCCCAGCCCCTGTGGAAACTCACGAGTTTGCGTGGATGAAATCCAGATGCAGTTTGGCCCTCTGCAGCAAGGCATATTTGTCCATGTCCTCAGGCACGACCTGTGGGCACGGAAAACACCAGTGCTGGGTCCGAAACTGTAGCCCCACCCCCACTCCGTGGGCCACGCCCACGCCTTCGATGGGCGCATGCGCCTCCTGGTGTCCTCAGCGGGAAGCTCACACTGCCCTGTAGCACTTGTCTGGAAGGTTGTTGTTTTGTTTTTCCTTATTTACTTTTTTATTTTTTATCTTAATCACTTTCCAGCTTGATCCCAGGCCCCTCCCTCCTGCCCTCTCAGACTTGTCTTTGTGCTCTCCTCCTCCCATCCCCCCTTCTTCTTCTCAGAGAAGTAGATGAACTGTGAGAGAAGGGGTTGGGAGGGTCACCAGGGGGATGTTGTTTTGTTTTATTGTTTTGTTTTTGTTTCTGTTGTGGTTGTTTTGGGACTGGGTGTCCCTTCATCGTCCTGAGTATTCTGGAATTCAAAGTGTAGATCAGGCCGGCTTCAAACTCACAGAGATCCGCTTGCCTCTGTCCTGCAAATGTCGGAATTAAAGACCTGTACCACTATGCTAGGCCCTCCTGGGCGGTTCTTGATTGCTTAGTCGGCCTCTGGGTTTGGCTTCCTTTCAGAAGCTCAAGGTGTCTCTTTCATCACTGCTCATCTGAAAAATGGGGGATTGGAACTGAATCAGAAGTGAAAGCTCTTCTCATCCCCCTCCATTTCCTCTGTTCCCTCACCTGAATCTATACGAATCTAGCGAGTGCACCGCATGAGGCCTGCAAAGGGAAAGCCATCTCTTGTCTATCTTGGGGATAATTATGTTTTCTGCATTTGGAGGGGAAAGAGAGAAAACAGCAACCAATAGGAAGAACAGATAGCAGAATATAGACTGGCTGCAAAGTAAGGCGTTTCCCTCCCCACTTTGACAGTTGTTGCCACCTGGAGGAGCCACAAGCATTTTGTCACAGGCATTTTCTGTTCTTCACACCCGAATTCAGCTCTTTGATGTGCTGCCAAGTTCCATCAGCATACTCACTCACCAGAGCACTGAACTCGGAGTCACCGAAACCCAGGAGGAAGCGGAGTTTGTGAAGCGAAACCCAGGAGGAAGCGGAGTTTGTGAAGGGCGCTGGAGAGGCGTGACTGATAGGCTAGGAGGTGACCTGACCTCTGCGACCTCTAAGATGTAGTCAGGCTGATTCAAAGGCTAAGGTTTCTTTGCTTGGAGACTAACATGGTTCAGTTTTACTCAGCAAATATTTCACACGCTGTTCTCAGAGTCCAAAATCCAAGTGTGCTGAGCAGAATCTGAGGTAGATGTTTGGTGACTTCAAGGTGTCATCCTGGCAATAAAGCCCTCAAAAAATAGAAATGAAAATTTTAAATGTGAAATAATCATCCTGTTTCGAAGAGAGGGGTTCTTTTTCCAGCTGCTACATTTATAGGAATCTGGAGAGGAAGTGAGCCTTGGAATTGCAGCCCTAAGGAACGGGATGCTCTGCTTTAATTTGAAAGCTGGAAGTGAACGTGAACATTTCAAGTAATTTCTCCTGATTGCATTTTTGTTTTAACGGTGGCTGGTGTGGTTGGTGCTGTTTCAACAGCCACATTCTCTTTGCTGAGCAACCTAAACTGTCTTCCCCAAATTATCCTTCAATAGATCTTTACAAATGATATTTATTTTCATTTTTATGGGAAAGAAAATCTTGACAAGCCTCTTCTGGATTCATTTCACAATTCGGATTTACAACTGCTGTCTCAAATCAACTTATTTCGGGGGGTTGGGGCACCGGAGCCACTGGGCTGTAATTAGTATAGGCTGTAATGTCTACCTGAGGAAAGGGATCCAGTTATCACAGAAGCAGTCCTTCTAATAATCTGAACGGAGCCTTCCTGCCGTCAGTGGCCAGCCCCAAAGCACTGGGCAGTAATGGCTGGTGTGATGACAGTTGGGGTGGGGGTGGGGTCATGGATCTGTTAGGTTATGCTAAATAAGAAGTCTAGAGTCACAGTACACCATCCCAAAAGCCTTCCTCCTCCCTGATTTCAGCTATTTGTCAGGCACATTGTACCATAAAATCTAAGCATATTCCTTTTCCAGGTACGCTCAGGGGAGTCTTTGTTTTGCTTATTTCCCTCAACACTACTTCAAGATCCATTTTAACATTATTTCATGATACAGACACTGACAAATGAACCAGCATTTTATGATTTTTGAAAAACATACTTAAACTCAGAATAAGGTTGATAAACTTGAAAATTGAAGTTTGAGTTGGCATCCAGAATAAGCTGCCATATCAGTAAGAGCTACAGATTATTAGCTTGGCTACTGGAAAGATGACAACATTTGAAAGGGTCAATGACCTGTTGTAGATGTAAACATGTTTTTTGTTTTTTTGTTTGTTTGTTTGTTTGTTTGTTTTAACCCAGGTGTAGTCTGTGGGAATGATTCAGATTGTCCATGGCAACAAACTATCTCCCTCATGAAAGCTCTGAGAGGGGCTCTTTGTCAGCTGCAGATAGTTTACTTCTAAGGACTCTGAGAGGGAATAAAGGCCAGAGCCCAGAGAGTGTTGGGGGGGCTCCGAAAAAGAAGAAGGGTAGAGGTGCTCCCCTTTGCTGCTCCTGGTTGCTGTTGATGCAGTGTGACAAGGAGAAGTTGGAGCTATCCTAAAACAAGGATTGGACTTTCCCAAAAGAATCCTACGACCCTACCCAGCAGGAAGACCTAAAGAGGGCTACATCTCCTTTCCCTTACAACTTTCTTTTTCCCCTACCTGGGGTGGGGGGTGGGGGTGGAAGGGAGGTGGATAGTTTAAGAAACCCCCCCAATAAAGTAGCGTTTGAAAAACTAACACCTACAATGACCCTCACTGAGACAAATCCACTTATTCTGAAAACTATGTATAGCATCCTTGCTAAGTTTCTTACATTCCTTCAAGTCTGAGTCTCCTTACTGTGCCTTCATCTCTCCCGGTTTACATCATACCAGCCAATGATGAGTGCCATCACAGTTCCTAGTCACCTTTGCAACTGCAATCACAGTTGTAGCACAGTGATAAGCAAGCACCTCTAGGCGATGTGGGAAAATAAGAGGCCTGGAGCTTTCCCAAGCATAGCAAGGATGTTAGAGATGAAACAGGTGATTGCTGTGAGTAAGCAAACCCAAGAGCCGTTCTCAACTCTTCTTTCCGTCACAGAGCTGAAAACCCGCTCCCTTGTGCTATCTTGTCACTAGCGATGCTCACCTGAAACAGGCATCGAGACTGAGACAGAAGCAGAAAGGGCGTTCGGTGGCATCTGAGATGGCCTTTGCTCTCCTGATAAAAGCTGTCACACAGCTCCAGGGTTCCTTTATGAAGCTAACATTTATTTGTGTGTGCATACACCTGGGACGTGTTTGTGCATATTTGTGTGTGTGTGTTTATGTGTGTTCACGCAGGAACCCCCAGGCACCATGTGTGTGAAGGTGCCTGTGGAGGTCAGAAAAGGGCATCAGACCCCCTGAGGCTGGAGAGACAGGTGGTTGTGGGTCACCCATCACCTACTGTTAATCGTTTTCCAACCCCTGTACATATATCCAAGAGTACTTCTAAGTGACTTTGAGAAAGTACTGGGGTCACACTGTCATACGTCACTGGGCAGCTACGGGAGAGTATGTATTACTGAGGGGATAGTTCCGGCTTTTTTTTTTTTTTCCTACTTGGGCTGAACGCGTGTGACGATGGGTCAGCAGGTATGGTAGATGTAAGCAACCAACGGCACAAAAAGATAGCAGAGACAAGATGCAAGGAGCCAGAACTTGGCAACTCGAGTCGTCAGAGTGAAGTTCCATCCAAACAAGATCAGGCTGCCCGGGAAAGACGGGGCACTGGGAGAGCAGTGTGTGCAGTGGGGTGAGGCTCCTGACTATTGTGGTAGTTAGTTTGCAGACACTATGGGCTCATTATGCAAATCAGACACTTACTTCAGGAGAGGTTGTTCTTTATAACAATATCAAAATCAAGTCACTTTGTTTGTCCTTTCAAAGGGGGAGACAAAGTGTATACGTGTAAGCATTAGCTGCCATTCCATTTACTCACAGTATGAAAAATACAGTTCAGGGAAATGATTGTTCATAAAATGTTTGGGAAGAATGTGGGGGTCTAAGTGAAGGGCCTCCCGCTGGATAAGTGAATTCAGTCTCGTGACTCCAAAAGCACACAGTGGAAGGCATTGTGACAGCTGTCTCCAGTTACCATGAGGATGGCCTCCAGCTTGTGGGATTCGGATGTCGGCCACTGCCTTCTAAGGTCACATCATGAGAAGGTGTTTTCAGATGGCAGGAATACCCAGGTGAAAGCTAAGACTTCAAATAGGACAAGACAGGGGAATGGGTGGGGAGACACGAATGTGCACGGCCTGACTTAGCTCTTCACAGATATGACAGAAGCAGAAAAGGAAGCAGGAACCAATACTATGTTTTAGGTGTTCTCTTTCTCTTCTGAGGATATGACCTTATTAACAACATTGTGCAAGTCACAAAAAATAATTATTAGGTTGAGAGATTAGGAAAGAATGAGTTCCTTTTGGGTATGGTATAACTTGTCATTAAGCAGTACATCCAAATACAATGAAATTGTCAATGCAGTTTAAAAAAATATATGCCTCCCCTATCTTTAATGGAAGCAGATTACAGGTTGTCATTTTTTTTTTCAATGAAATATAATTCTGTTTTATGGAAAATAAACTCTGTTGAGCCAGAGTCCCTCTGAAATCAGAAGCTATAAAGCTGGTAGCAATTGAAGAAGTCGGATAACGAAACTCATTATTTGTGCACACCTTTAATTCCAGCACTCAGGAGGCAGAGACAGGCTGATCTCTAAGAGTTCAAGGTCAGCCTGGTCTACAGAGTGAGTTCCAGGACAGCCAAGGCTACCCAATGAGAAATTCTGTCTCAAGCAATAATAATAACAATTGAAAAAATATACAGGAGGAGAGGGGAAGGCAGATAGACAAGGAAATGCAAATGTTGTAGCTACAAGTTAAAAAAATAAACATTTTTTAATGTTTAAAAAGGTTTAAAAGAACATTTTCAGCATTGGCTCAACCGTAGAGTATTTGTTTAGCATACGTGGGATACTGAGTCCATCCCCCACCCCACATACACAACAGAAAAAAAAAAAAAAATCTGTCCACAACCTTCATTTAGATACAATGTCTAACTCTGAACTAAAACAGTATGTCAGCTTCCTGACTCTCTACCAATCAGGCAAGCCTGGATTTGAAAAGACAATACAGGGATTGGAATTGTTGTCCTCGAAAATAACAAGGGAGGCAGGGTGAGGTTGTGCTCAAATCCTGTTTAAACTCACACCAGTTTCAGCAAACTTTTTTTTTTTATTAATTACACTTTATTCATTTTGTATCCCCCCCATAAGCCCATCCCTCCTCCCCTGCCGATCCCACCCTCCCTCCCCTTTCTGCATGCATGCCACTCCCCAAGCTTACCAGGCCACAGTAGAGGACAATGCAGCAAACTGTTTTTAAAACCAGTGCAAGTAGCCAACTTTGGACAACTACAGGATGCAAAGTAATAAAACAAGAGGGTTGAACTTTGGAACACTCCGTAATGAAAATCTTTTTAAAAGTTCAAAGGTAGGAAAAAATCTCACACATGTAAGGGAGATGGGTACCTTGGCTCAGCACTTACCAGCATGAGATGAATCGCTGGCAATTCCAAAGAAAAAGTAAGCATATTTTTTTCCCTGCTGTTACAAAAAAGGACCGTCTCTTAAGATGTCTTTTCTAACTCAAATTGCAGAGCTCTGAAATGAATCAAATTGTCTTATTTGCTCTCCAAGGGGTCATTTCAGTCTATGAACCTTACTTATCCACAATTGGACTATCTTCCTGTCATATGCCACAGCAGTATCTTGGAGGCTGTCTGGTGTAAGATATTCCAAAAAAACTACTTTTGTAACATTAAATTGCTTACTATCTGAATATATATGTACATATCACTATTTTCATATATCTTCAGTATCAGCCTCCACTACTTAAGATCAAAGGATGTTGCCATAAAAAAATTGTAGAGCATGTATAGTGTTTATACAGAGCCAAAGTGGACAACACTTTGAAAATAGTCTTTGTTGGCTTTATTATATTGTTGAGCTATAATTGTCTTTGATTCACTGTAATTACACATGGTAATAAAATAATGAAAACATACAATATGCAGAAATAACAGGAGCCTATTCTGTGATGTCAGAGGCCCTATGCCTTCAGCCTTATGCTCTAGCATCTTTTGATTTGGAGGATAAAACTTCTTCAACGAGCCCTAATACTTTTAATTTTTGTGACAGAGAGAAATAGGAGGGTGTGGCAGGGGGGGAGAATTGCCCTGTGAACTGAACGTGGCTGCACTTCGTTTTGAGGTTCCAGGTTGGAACACCGACCTGATTGCGCCTTCCTCATTCAGAGACGCTGGCTGAACAGCCCCAGCTTCCATGGGATCTGAAGCCCTGCCCAGAAGGCTTCCTCGGAGACCACTATTATGGTCAACAGTGGAACGTCTTCCTAAGCCTCTGACTGAAAAGCGTGAAAGCCTATTGGAAGACACTGGGTCAAAAGGGGTGTTGGGGGCTAACAGAACAGGCCGTGAGGTGGAGAATATATATATAAAGAGTCCATAACATACTTAGCCTTCCAAATGTCACATTTCTCCAAACCATACATTTTTTTAAAGATTTCTTTTTGATTATGTGTGTGAGAAGTGTGCTAGTGGGTGCCCACAGAGGTCAGAGGAGGATGTTGGGTCACCCCGGGAGATGGAGCTGCAGGCAGTTGTGAACCAGCCAGTGTAGGTGCTGGAGAATGAACTCTGGTTCTCCTCAAGAGCATCAAGCCCTCTTAACCACTGAGCCAACCTTCCAGACCCCAGATTTCCCGGTTCTGCTGCAGAGTAGAAAGGCTGAGGTGGGAAGCGAGGCACCTGTCTGTAGCCTACTCACCCCGTTGGCTTCCCCGTATGCATCATTCTCTGTCAAGCCTAGCTGAGTCTCTTTCCTTGAGGGGATGCCTGTCTCTTTAAGGCCCTGCTTTTCCCATTCCTATGTAGCACTATGTTCTATCAGTTAGCACTAAATAGGGAAGTTGGCATCTTGGTTCTGTTCAGATCATCACTCCTTCCCACAGCTTATGGCCCTATTCTCTATGCACCCACCATTACCACAGCAGGGCTAATGGATGAGGATGCCACCTTGCTTAGAGTGACGTTTCCTTTCTTGTTTGTTATTCAGTTTTTAATTTTTTGCATGTGTGCGCTTGTGTGTAGAGGCCTGCAGATGAAGTCAAGTGTCTTTCTTAACTGAGCCGGGATCTCCAGTTAGCTGGTTTAGAGATCCCCCATTTCTGTCCACTGAGTGCTGGGGCTACAGACGACCTCTTCTAGCTGGTAATCTTTCTGTGTGGATGTTGGGGACCCCACCTTCCTGACATTTGCACAGCAAGCACTTTCCTGAGCTGTCTCCCCAGGACCCATTTGTTTTTTGCTAATACCTAATCCACACATGATAAAGCTATCCTTAAACACCACAGGTTATGAATATTAATTATTTTCAAGGTACCGGTAGTCATCCTTCGGTTCCAGACACTGGTAGGCCATGATATATACCAAGTAATTCAGGGCACTAGACTCATTAGACTTGTCTATATTTATTAAATTTTATTCATTTAGTTCAAAACTTTCTTCAAGAATGCTGGGTAAACTGGGCATGATGGCTGCCTGTAATGCTAACACTTAAGAGGCCAAGGTAAGAGGATCGCTATGAGTTGGAGGCTAGCCTAGGCTACAAATTCAGACTATATTAAAAAGAAAACAACAAGAGAGCTAGGTATATGAATACATGATGAAATAGCATGTGATCGACCATATAATAGCCTGTCTTCTGTCTTCTACCTTTTCTTGGTCATAAACCAAATGCGGCTTTGTCATATCCCCACTCGTGTGCCTGTATCTAACTAGACTACACAATGGTGATGGCGTTACTTAATTGTGATGTTGCTTATTTGTTCTGAGTCTATCACTTCGTTCTCTCACTCTGCTTTAACAGAACTAGCATCCCTCATGTGTCTCCGTGACAGTTTTCTTATCTGTGGTGTCATAATTCTCATTTCCAGTTAACTGGAGGATTGTTGCTCCTGGTAGAATCTCTGATGGCAGCTGAGGGTGCCCATCTTACCTAAAGGACACTGAGGCACTAAAAGGGCCTGGAGACCTCCGTGAAAAGCTACAGTCCGAAATGTCCCTTGCAGGCATCCTCTGCTCAGGGCTTACCAAAATGTCAAGACCCATGTAAAATGCACTAAATTTGATTTTCTGGCTCCAAAGGATAAGTTTTTGGCAGTCTTGAGAAGTTTGTTACAACTGATAACAAAGAAAAATGACTATAATGTTGCATTTATTCTTTGTTCCAAGGCCAGGAATGAGACAAATAATCTGGTTTTAGGGATCACGCATACACATGAACGCATGTGCACTACACACATAATCTCTCTCTCTCTGTTTCTCTCTCTACATACAACACACAACACACACACACACACACACAATTGTGGCTCCTGTGTAACCTCCTAAGTGTAAAAGCAAGCCAGTCTACAGCCCTAGCTCACCAGTGGCCATTTGTACCTGTCCTGGCTTAGCTTCATTCCACCAGACAGAATATCCTGACCCATGGGCTGACCTCAGTAGGAACACATTAACTAAAACTGTACCTTAACTTTGACTTGTTGACAATGGACAGAGATACAAATAATCTAACCGCCTTGAAATTCCTAAGAAAGAAAATGAATTGGAAAAGCTAAGAGGGAAGACAGTGGGACCATGTTTCTTAACCTTTCTCAAAGCTCTGTTCTAGCCACAAAGGAACAGCAACCTTACCAAGAAAAACCATTGCATTGTAGACAGGCCTCACTACGGCTCCAGGCCTGAGACATCTCAACAGACCTTCGAAACACTTATCTCTTATATAGCAATGACAGTTGGGAGGAACAAAAACTATCCACATTTGAAGGGTGGTCTCTTTGCTACTGCTACAGACTAAAAACTGTTTCCTGGAAAAAGTTTTAACATTGCTTCTTGTCTTCTTGAAGGAAATAATTCAGCCAAAGATGAACAGTTAAAACAGAGTTTAGCAAAGTAAAGCAATGAATACTAGAAAGCCCGGAGCCAGCTGACCCAAAGGGTCTAAACTCGAAGACTCTTTTATTCATGAGATGGGTGGTATATTACTGGGAAGTAAAGTAACCTTCCCACCCCCAATCATAGTGGACCGACCTCCCTTTTAGGGTAATTCTTCTGAAGATCCTCTTGGAAAAGGTCAGAATCGGTCACAACCTCAGTACAAATGACAGCACAGTCAGCTGGGCTCCTTTGAAGACACAGAGCCTTGTTCGTTTGCATGTGTGGCAATTTGGAAACCCCCCTAGTGCCCCTTAGCTTCTACAGAATGTGAAGAACCCAAGTGCAGCTGAGATGTGTAAGTACAAAGGGATGTTTTAACTCTCAGGGGACACAGCTACCAAGATACACAACAGTTTCTTTGATCCCTTGCAGCCAATGCTTTGATTGCCATGTTTCAAAGTGTCCCTTCAAAAGTCATACATCAAGTAGGGCATTGAGGCACACATCTATTATCCTAGAACCCAGGAGGCCAAGGTAGGAGGCCCGTGAAAGTTTGAGGCTAGCCTGATCTACATAGCAAGATCCAGGTTAGCCAAAGTTCCATAGTGAGACCTATCGCAAAAATGAAAGGAAAAAAAAATGTCAAAGGTTGAATCCTTAATCATAGCTCCTCCACCCAGAATGTGGCTGTATTTGACGAGGTACTTCTAATGAGGTAGTTATTTTAGAATGAGATTGTTAGAATGAGCAATCCAACTAGGTTCCTTTAGGAAGAGGTCATTAGTACACAGGCAGACATCGGGGATGCTTACAGCTGTGCGGAGAGAAGTCACCATTCGAGGAGAGAGCAGGACAGTGGCCAGTCGGACCTCAGAGGACACAGAGCCTCCCAACACCGGGATCATAGACCTAGATCTCCTAAAATTGTGAGGAACACGTTTCTGGCTTTTTCAACTGCACTGTCTGTGGCATTTCACTAGGGCAGCCCTGGAAAATTAATACCACTACCCAACCAGCCAACAGTAGAAATCAATAGGAAGTTATTTCTCTTCTGAAATAGTGTCTTTCTACATACTCCAGCCTGGTTTCTAAATATCGGTCCTCCTACCTCAACCCCGTAAGTGCAGGAATCACAGGCATGGGTCACCAAACCAGGCTTTTGCTATGCCTTTAACTTCCTGTATTTTCCAGCCAGTTGAGAATTCTTGGTTTGTTTTTCCCCCAATCCTCCTCTCCAGCTGTGATGTCTGATTTTCATACACTCTCTCCAATATACTTTTGTTGTAGCTTATGTCTCCTGTCTATTCCACAGGGAAATTCAAGCAATACTCTCAATCATTTAAAGCTATGCCTTTCCCTGGAGAATCCAAACATTATCTTTCTGTGTATGGTGCCAAAACACACACACACATAGTTATTGTAACCTAAGTCATGCTGTTGCTCTTGAAGGCTCAACTACAGGTTGAGGGAGGAAAGGGGCCATCATAAAGTGACAGCACAGCCCTTATTTCAAATCTGTCCTCCATTATCAAGTGTATCTTGTGATATTACCAGCACTATGGGAGCAAATTGCCTCCCCACAGAACTAATACTAATGCCCAAAGGGATACCTACAGAGAAAATCCGGTCCTATTCACTTCCATCCTGAATCTCCAGCGATGTTTTCTTTTCTTTTGGCTTAGTGAAGCATAGATGACTTGGCAAATGACAGACTGCGATTTGATAGTGAGCCAAACGGACAGCAGCCCTCGGTAGCTCTGTGCTCTGTGAACTACATAGCACACTGCTGATGCTCAATAAATGTCACATTTGTCAACTATCAATTAGTCAGTGTGTAATGAGAAAAACGTCTTAGCAAGCGTTACCTTCAAAACTTAATCGAGAAGCTGTGGAATTCCAACATCATCTCACAGAACAGATTGTCACTTTGCCTCAAACTGCAAGACTGTATATATTTGTGCTGACACATCTTTAAATTACTCTAATTTGTTTATAGTGAGAATTGATGGATGTCACCAAGTTATTAAATATCAGTAACAGAGATTTTCCCCTCCCCACTTTTTCTGAGTTGTTTTTAGAGTTTTAAGACAGTGTCATGGGTTAGCAAGCTGACTTAGTGGGTAAAAGTACTTGCAACAGGAGCCTGAGTTTATTCCCAGAACCCAGGGAAGGAGAGAACCAACTCCTGAATTTGTATTCTTGATGCACAAAAACCCACATACCCTAGTTATATTCTCAAATATTAATAATAAATAATAACAGTAATGCTATGAAATTATTTAAAATGTTAGAAGACTGTGTCTTCTTTTGAAACCCAGGCTGCCCTTATATTTGCTGGGTAATTTGGGCTAGCTTCAAATTCGTAATTCTCCTGTTTCAGCCACCCAAGAGCTGGAATTGTACATGTGGGCAACCATACTCAACTAACAAGAATTTTGCTTTTGTTTTTTTAAAGTGTGTGTGTGTGTGTGTGTGTGTGTGTGTGTGTGTATTTTTGTGCTTCGAGAGTAAAAATTTAGAGGTTGGTTCTCTCCTACCCTGGGATCCAGAGATAAACTCAGACTCGTGTTGCACGTACTTTTACCCATTAGGCCAGACTGCTAACCCATGACACTGTTTTAAATTCCAGCAGTAGATTAGCCACACTATTGCTTTGAATACGCTGCTAACGTGTGGGGTACACTTAGTTCCTTGAATCCAGTATGCTGGTAGTGGACTTTCCTTCCCTGTAATCCTCTCTCAGCCTTTCGCCCAATTCATTTTGTCCTCAAGGAAAATTTAATGAGCCACATTTCCCTCAGATTCCCATGAAAGCATTTTCTTCCTCCCTGGTAACAGTTGTATTGCCCTTTTGTAATTCTAGTATGTGAAACAAATGTGTGTGAAATATGTCTATGATAGAGAGATAGATTGTGAAAATTACCTAAAACATAGAAAATGCCCATGAGATAGTTGTTGAATGAATAAACTACTGCTGTATAGCTGTATAATCAGACTATTAGATCCTCACCTTCTGTACTGTTATTTGATCAGTTTGGGGCATACAAGTTAAACATAAAATCAGGTGGTGGTGGTGCACACCTTTAATCTCGGCACTGGGGAGGCAGAGGCAGGAAGTTTTCTGTTAGTTCAAGTCCAGCCTGTTTTACAGAGTGAGTTCCAGGACAGCTAGGGCTACACAGAACAACCCTGTTTTCAAAAAACAAAAGTTAAATTAATAAAATAAAATAAAATATAAAATAAAATAAAATAAAATAAAATACAAGTCAGCACACAAATGCAAAAATCAAAGAGAAAGATCCTGTACAACAGAGACCCGAGGGTGACTTCTCCCTGTTCCTCAGATCAGGTAAGATCTGTGCAGTGTTTCAAAAATGGTGAGTGACCTGTACCTACGGAAAGGAAAGTCCGTTCTGCAAGTTCTGAAAGTTGTTTTCAGATGCTCTTAAACCTTAGGCCTCAAAGGCTGTTGCATCACACATATCAAGAATGAATACAAGGGCAAAATATACCTCTCCAAGATTATAGCTGATTTCTTCAAACTAATCCAATTCCCGCCTTTATCATATACTGAGTATGCCCCATTATCATGAAAGCAGCCATGAAATCCTGAGGGACATAGAGGTGAGAATTTAGTGTGCTTTAATAGAGGGAAAGGGCTGAAGAAAAGCAATGTCTGCCAGTTGTCCACTGAACTTTTCATGTTATTCATTTATTAATCTGAATAAAATGAGAAAAATCCACCTTCCAAGACAACAGCAACACAGAAAAATCCTGTCTTGAAAACAAACAAACAAACAATAAACAAGACAAAAGGATACATAGGATAAAGAAACCCTTCTTCATTTGTTGCTATGTTGTTCTCTGTCCAAATATCAAGCAACTCCAGGCATGATGGGAAACGGCCTCTGGAAGAGTCCACACACAGTGGAGTGATCCCTCCTGTATGCTGGATTAGGCACAACCCACATCCAAGCACCTGTTTTTGTAGAGAGATCATTTATTAAGCATGGAAGAAGAGTAAAGTGACTGATTTCTGACTCAGGCGGAAAGCAGCAGCAAATCACCTTGTAGGTGTCATTTTCAAGAGGGAAAAACAGAGGGAGGGAGGTCTGTGCTAGAATGGGCTAGGCTCCAGTGTTATGTTTTGATTGGGCATTTTAAATTAAGATAATCAAAAGGGACAGGGACAGCTGGACTTCAATATTTTGATAGTAGGACCTTGGTGATCAGTCTTAGAATTAGTTTGATATAAGAAAGTGTCCAAATAAAGGAACAGACCTTGATGGCTAGCTTTGGGGATGTAATCTATGGTTTACAAGAGAGAGAAAAAGGGGAAGGCCTGCCATGCCATGGTGGGCATGCTTGGGCTAGCTAGAGTCCCTTCATTCTCAGTGGTACGATACCCAGAATACAAATTGTGGTGACCCTGTACCTGGCATCAATCTGTTTACAAAAGCCCCCTTTCCAGGTGCTGTGAGGAAGTGCTGTTCCCCTAAAACTGTTCTGAATACCTCCATTAACTTCACAGAAATGAGCTTTCCACAGAGCAACTACGGCTCAAGATTCAGTGCAACATTTAGTAAGGTTTCCATTGAAAGACCCCCTGAGGGTATCTTTCGTCTGAGAGACCCCCTCCCAAGGATCAGCGAGTCCAGGCGTTCGGATGCAAACAGCAAGAGGCTTTATTGGATACACGGGTACCCGGGCGGAAAGCCACTCAGATGACTTTACGCGCCTTTCCGGGTGGAAAGCTGGGTTTTTTATAGGGTTAGAACAGAAGCACTGATACAGAAGCGAGAAGCATAGTTACAAGGAGCTGATTGGCTCTTTCACATGAAACCGTAACATGAATCAGGGTTGGCAGGGACACCAGAATTCCAGGAACTGGGTGGTCAAAACAATTATGACGACCTTGACTAGTGCCGCCATATGTTGCTTTTCCCAGGACTCCTATCTCAGCTGGACCACCTGTCAGATATCCCATGAGGGTGGTCAGGACAAAGTTGTTTTTTGCTCAGTTGGGGCAGCCTTGACCGCAGATATCTTGAGGGGGGTGACTTAGCTGGATTTCTCAGAGTAATTTTTAGTTCCCATCCGGCCTTTACTATTTTTCCCAGAACTGTGGTACATCACAAAATGGCATGGCGTTAGCTATGTTTAACTCTGTTTAACTCAGGGTGATATGGGGCCTTTCACCATCTTCTCCTGGAACACTGGCTGGCCCTCGCCATCCACTGATGCTGAGACAGTTGAATCAAGTCAGGCTGTACTATGCCCATCTTCACTCAACAACAGAACCTCAAAAAGGAGAGCTATGTCCTCCAAGGCTCCGCAGTTTGTGATCAGACAGCACTGATGGCTCTGCAGTCCGTGGGGTCTGATGGCACTGGAGGCTTTGTGATGTACACAATATGGCACTGGTGCTTTGCATTCTATGAAGTGGATGTCATTGGTGGCAGACACCAAGTTCATTTTCCTCC
This sequence comes from Psammomys obesus, assembly GCF_907164565.1. Taxonomy (NCBI): domain Eukaryota; kingdom Metazoa; phylum Chordata; class Mammalia; order Rodentia; family Muridae; genus Psammomys; species Psammomys obesus. The sequence goes on along the minus strand of NW_026585689.1, from coordinate 2,660,288 downwards.
TCAGTGGAAGAAACTTTTCTCTCCTTTGTCTTTCTTCTTAAAAAAAAAATATTTTTTTTTGATGATATTGGATGTGATTTTATTTACCCTCTTCTCTCCTCACATTTACATATCATTGGTATGCAAGAGATTGGGAGCTGATGAGGTCTGTCCTATCAAATAAAAGCAATGATTTTCAAGTGGGAAACAAGCTATAAACAGCCTAGCAATGGGCTTCATTAATCCATGCTACTTGATCTATTTTTTTCCTAAAGATAGATGTTTCAATTTCATTTCAAAGAGCATTTCAGTTTCTTTAGAATTAAGGTTGCCAATTTTCATGGATTCTAGCTTCTTTCATTCATAGATCACAAGAGGAGACAAGCTCTGAAGGAAAATATTTAAAAACCCAAACCTCAACATAAAAACAAAACTGCTGCCTGATGCTTATTTTGTGCAGCCAGCCAGATAAGGCTGCTGACAGACCTGTTCAGGAAAATCCTGGCTGGATTTAGGGTGGTTTTGATTACCTTTGAATCAGTTGATTCCATTAACTTCAGTAATGCTCAGTAAGGACGGTTATAGGACAGGTGACTGCGAAGCACTGAAGACACCTGGAGGGGGGAGGGGGGAGAAGCAGCAATGGCCTTCAGAAGGTTTGCTATGGGGAATTTCACAACGCAGGGAAGCCTGTGGCCCTAGGACTACATCAAGGCAGATGTTAGAAAGAGAAGCCCTGTCACACTTGGGTCCCAAGAAAGGCTTCACTCTCGGGAAAGCATATTCTGGCCTATGAAGTATTGTATCTATGCCATTTCTAAGAAACCAAATTCATTGACCAGGCCACGTTTGCAGTTCGGACTGCAAAATACCTCATTTGATATATTACCCAGCTCCCACCCATATGTATGAATAGCATCTGGGTTGCTCTGGGAAGATTCATCCTGAACTTCCGAAAACTCCTTGGACAAGCTAGGGAAAGTCTGTGAGCCTGAGTTCCCTCGACTGTGGTAGGACAATATACTATCTTTATCTTTTTTTTTTCTTTCTATTTTTCAAGATAGGGTTTCTCTATGTAACACTGGCTGTCCTGGAACTCACTCCGTAGACCAGGCTAGCCCGGGACTCAGAAATCTGCCTATTTCTGCCTCCTGAGTGCTGGGGCTAAAGGCGTGCACCACCACACCCATCTCAAATTACGATCTTCTACTTCCCTGCTACACCACACCCAGCAGAGATAAATAGCAGCTTGTTATGTGAGAACAACAACAACAACAACAACAAAAAGGCAAAGCAGCCGCACCCCACCCCTCCTCTAGAGAAGCCTCCTTTTTAAGGTCACGAACTGAAAAGTAAGGACAGGGTAAAACATAATGTTTCTTTTGGTCCTGTGACTTTAAAGTGAAGTATTTTCCCGAGATTCCGGGTCACAGCACACAACTAAATCTCTTACCTCTCCCCAGAGTCAAAGCAAAGGAGGCCCATAGGGTTGTAGAGGTGGAAACTGCACCTGGGAAGCGCAGTGTGGCTGCGCATCTAGGAGGTGTGGGGTGGGTGGGGCCTTGGGAAGAGTGGTGTAGATCAGTGGTTCTCAACCCGTGGGTCACGACCCCCAAAGACCCTCGGAAAACCTATTTACATTACGATTCTTAACAATAGCAAAAGTACGGTTCTGAAATAGAGACACACACAAAAAAATTTTGTGCAGGAGGGTATTAAACAAGGGTCTCAGCGCTAGGAAAGTTGCTGGTATAGTTAGACACCTGGGAAGGGTTTCCAAGGTTACCATGTTTCTTTTCAGATCTAATTCTTTTACACCTTCCATCTACAAGTTCATGGAGACACCACTCCAGCCAGAGATCCAGGTATTCAAACGCTCTGCACAATTCAGATGGCCATCAAGAAGTTGTTTTCAGGGGCTGGAGAGGTGGCTCAGTGGATAAGAGCACTGTCTGCTCCTCCAGAGGTCCTGAGATGGCGTTCAAGCAACCACATGGTGGCTCATAACCATCTGTGCTGGAATCTGGTGCCCTCTTCTGGCATGCAGGTGTACATGCATATACAACACGGGTACATGAAATAAGATCTTTATTATTCCTCCTTAAAAAAAAAAAAAAAAGTTGTTTTCACCACTTTTACAGCTTTATGCATATTCCAGATTGCAACTCTTGGTGAGACTGGGTAACAGATGTACAGTTTGCCATCCAGAACAAATTGTATCAGATGATGAATTCACTCAGTTCATCACACCAGGGAAAAGAACAATTGTTGCGGACATGAAAGTGGGGTGCTAGTTTCACAGTTACATTGTGTTGTTGGAAACAGACATTACCCTGCAGCTAAACACTTTCTTCTTAGTTAAGTTTTATTTTGAGATATGTACATTTGCACACACTTGTAAGAAGTAACTCAGAGAGGTCCCATGTGTGATTTGCCAAGCTTTTCCCAATAGGAACATCTTGTAAAAGTAGAGTACAGTCTCCTAACACAGAGTGGGAGTCTGAACGTGGATATAACCTGCTAGCTCACAGATCTCCCTGGTTCAGCATGGGCTCGTTTGTGTGTGATGTGTAGCCAGTTCTATTTCATTTGGTCACATTTTTTTATGTTCACATCTTCACCACAATTCAGATACATAGGGAGATATACCAACACATTTTTATTGGCCTCCTTTACCCCTTCATTACTAATCTCTGACAGCCAGTATTCTGTTCTGGATATCCTCAATTTTGTTGTTTTCAAAAAGATTAAATAAATGAACCATAAAGGAAATAACCATTTCACTGTCACTTGATTCCCTGAGATTCACCCAAACTGCTGTATCAACAAATGACACTTTTTACTGATGGCAGAAATCCATGATACATATGTACTACAACTTAACATTCAGTATTGAAAAGCGTCTGGTTTGTTTCATGGCTATGCTTCCTATTAACAAAGCTTTTTATTAGGCATGAGTGTTAAGTCTCTGACATACATGCACAGAAGTAGAATTGTGGGTTGAAGCTAATTGTGCGCTATGATTTTTTTTAAAGGAATTGCCAGCCAAACTGTTTTCTGACAAAGTTGCACTTTTTAAAAATACTTCCACTAAGAGGTGAAGTTAGCTTGCTTTCTTCTTTTTTTTTTTTTTAACATATGTGTGGCTAGTTAAATCAGTAAATAAATAAGTAATTCATGTAAGTACAGCGTGTAAAGTCAGTTCAAAAAGTCCAAAGGGTACCAATGGCAAGAGGGCTATAAAATGCTACGTCAATCAAAAGCCTCTCCCTTTCTAACTCTTTCAGGCATCCAGGTACACAGCAAATGCTTTATATGCCTGGGAAAATATCTAGTGTACCCGAAAGCTTTGTCTAGGCTAGATTCATGGTCTGTAAACTGCTTCAAGCAGCTGTGTGCTCCACCTTACTAATAGGTAAGAGATTGTTTCTTTTCTTGTTTGTCATTATCTTTTACAACTCTCAGGGTGGTAGCTCCTTTTGGCTTCTGAAAGATATAAACAAATATGCCTCTTCTGTAGGCCTCAAAAGCATGGAGGGAGTCAAGGAAATATGCCACAATGTGTTTTTGAAACTATTACAGAAACTGAAACTGGTGTGTGATTGTATTATTCCTAATTATAATTTAACATATTAACATGCTGGTTTAATTGTTACTTCCAAAGAAGTGTTCTGATGTCCTTGAACAAAGTAAAGATTAAATATCTTTTGAAAATTGTAATGCTCACACGAAGTACTTTGGAACCATAAATTTATTAACCTCTGAGCTGCATATTTTGAAGACAGATCAAGAAAAGCACAAGAGTCCAGGTGCTTTTCTGCCAAACGGATCCAGGAAATTTATAAGTTATATCAGAATTGAACAGGGTGGTCATTTGTTTTCCTTGTAACCAAACCTAAAAATACTTAAAATTAACTTAACAGTTAAGCCTATATGATTTATAAATATTTCTGATAAAGATTCATAATCCAGAATAAATTTGTTTCTTTCATAAGTTTTAGGCTTATGCAAAAAATTATTTTTTGCACAAAACTCCTCCCATAGATAGAAGCAACTCTTTATGTGTGCTTAGCCATTAATTCATAAGCTCTGAGACACGAATACATCCATCCGCAGGACAGCTGAATTGGCTGATCTTACTTTAACAAAAAGAAAATGAAGTTGCGTAGCTAAGGCTCAAGAATAAAAGTAAGACTAGAGAATTATTTGCCATCTTGGGTCCACTTGACCAAGCAATCGGGGAAGGAACCTGTCTTATTTGCAAGCAGGAGGAACTGATGTCTTTAGAATCATGCTCATTAGTTTAACAGAAATCTTCTAAATGAGACAGTTCTAGAGTGTGAACTGGCTTTGCCTCTGCTTCAGTTCCTGTTCAAGTAAGAACAAAGATTTCTCACGTGTACTTTTCAGGAGTCCTTCCTCTCAAAAAATAAATAATTTGAAAGTTTGTTTCTATTGTTTGACAAGTTTTCTTCATAAAAGATTTGCTCTGCAACAAGTGACTATCCCTTGCAACTTGACTTCAGGTGGGTAGGGAGAAAGCCTCATTATCCACTTTCAAAAATGATCGCAAACTTCACCAAGTCATTAAACTTAAGAGCAGAGGGCCCAAAGTATCTTACTGATTCTATTTTCAAAATAGCAATTCAGACACTCCCTGGCTAGGGAATTACAAGTATGAGTGCTGTCGTTTGATTTGAGAAATAATTATACCTCCTTTGAACATTTAGGTCAAGAACTGCCTTCTCCCAAATTAAAGTCAGCAAATATTAATTCTGCCATCTAAGTTCCTTTTATGTGTCGGGGCTTTCCGTATTCTTGTAATTCACGTATCCCCATCACTGTGAAAAATCAGTCCATGCTCCCACTTTATCAAAAGAAAACTGTGATGTCTGAGAATCGGGGTGAGCAAACGACACAGTTAATCCCGGGTGTTATGTGGAGTACAGCTGAGAGCAAACCCTTCTTCTGGCTACATAATGCTTTTATTGCAGCATCGCAGTCAGAGCTGAGACGGGTGGGCATCAGAACACAGGCAAGACCTTGTCCTAAAGAACTAGACTCACTAAGGTGACCAGTGGTTCCTCACCAAAAGAATGGGAGTCGGCAAGCTGGGTGACCATATTTGACATGATAGCAGGGCCCAGCCAGCAGCCTTTCCAAGTAGTTCCTTGTTACAGCACTGCTTGGAGTAGTGCTAAATTCAGTGTGTATCTGTCTCAACAGGGCAGTTAATAGAATTAAACATAGAGAGTAACTATGGAATCTGTAACTGTAACATCCTGAACATACCTGATCTCCTCTGATCTTGAGAGCTCTGCAGGGTCAGGCCTGGTTAGGCCTTAGATGGGATACCTCCTGTGAATACCAGGTACTGTGTGTGGAGGTGGAGGAAGTGGATATAGAGATTGGAGCTGTACAGGAAGTGGAGTACTTGCCTTGTATGCGGCCATATAACTCTACTATTGTAGTGCATGCCTGTAAATCCCAGCACTCAAGAGGTAGAAGTAGGAGGATCAGAAGTTCAAGGTCCAAACACGGTATATACTCACTTATATAGACCTATAAGATATAATAAACATAATGAAATCTATACACCTAAAAAAGATAATCAACAGAGCGGACATGGGGTAAGATTATCAATCCTCGTTTTGAAAGACAGATGGGATACGCATTGAACATTGACAGGAGTCTACTGAGCGCATTGGAAAGACTATAACTAGCGGTGTTTTCAAAGCAAAGACTCGTGACCAAACATTTGGCAGGGTGCAGGGAATCATAAGAAAGAAGGGGAGTTAGACTGATGAGGAAAGGATAGGAGCTCCACAAGGACCAAAGATATCTGGGCACAGGGTCTTTTCTGAGACTGACATGCAACCAAGGACCATGTATGAATGTAACCTAGAACCTCTGCTCAGATGTAGCCTGTGGTAGCTCAGTAACCAATTGGTTTCCCATAGTGAGGGGAACAAGGACTATTTCTAACAGGAACTCAATGGCTGGCTCTTTGGCCTCCCCACCCCCCAAGGGAGGAGCAGTCCTGTTAGGCCACAGAGGAGAGCTTTGCAGCCAGTCCTGAAGATACCTGATAAAACAGGATCAGATGAATGGGGAGGAGGTCCCCCCTATCAGCGGACTTGGCAAGGGGCACGGTGGAGAGGAGGGAGGGAGGGAGGGACTGGGAGGGAATGAGGGATCGGGACACGGCTGGGGTACATAGTTAATAGAATGTAACTGATAAGAAAAAAATAAAATACGAAAAAAAAAAAAAAGAAGTTCAAGGTCATCCTTGGTTACAGAATGAGCTGGTGGCCAGCCTGGGCTATAAAGAACTCTACGGAAAAGAAATGTATTTGAAATACATTTCCCTAGTATGTCAACCTTTGAACATTATTGAGGATAAAATCAAGTAGGGAGTGATAGTGTGTGTCTGCCATCTCAGGACTCACAAGGCTGGGGCAGACGGTTTGTGAGAAGAGGGCTAACCTGGACTACATAGTGAGCCCCCTGTCTGAAGCAAAACAGTAACTGCAGAAGAATTTGCTTGTTCCCAGTTTGCTTTTCAAAAGAGAGTTTTCACTGTTAGTCTGCTAAAATAAAAACCAGAGTTCTTTGCCTTGACTTCTATACCTTACTACTTTGATTTAGCAATGTAGTTGACCCACATGTAAAACAACTTGGAGGTCCACATCCATGCTGTTGACCTGTGGCCATGGTTGCCCATAAAGGACATATGCTAGCAGCAGACAAGAGGAAAAATCATAAACGCATTTATGTCTGTTTGTCTCTGGTCATTCCAACTTTTAGCTAGTAAGCCGTGACAATCTGTCTTGAAGGGCTTTTCATTTTCACTATTTTTTTTTCTTTTGACAAAGAGGTTTAGGCTCACAGAACCCCATCTGCACCTTCAGTCCCTCTCTGCCAACTTTCTTCTCAGCCACAGCAGTGGCTCTTTGCAGCCACCTTTTGAAAGGCTCTAATTCTTTGAAAAGGTGGTATTTCTTGGCACAGCTTTTATTTTTATAAGATTTTATTATTATTATATCACCTGCTTAATTGTATTTAAGAATGAGTGAGACAGTGTTGTCTTATGTAGCTCAGGGTGGCCTGGAATTCTCTATGAAGCTCAGGAGACCTGCCTGCCTCAGCTTCCCAAACTCTGAGAGTACAGATGTGGACCTGTACTGGTGTAATACTGACTGATATTCCCTTAAGGGCCTGCATAATGACAATGAGTAACATTGGCATGACTGGAGAAAAAGATACCTCCACTAAAGACTGGATTCATTGAGTAGTCCGGGTGGAGTAGAGAAACTGTTTACCTGTTCATGTGGTACCATGTATTGTGGCCTTAGAGATATGGATGTCACCAACACACCCAGGCAGTACCCCAGGGGTCACTGTCATGTTGTATGAAATGCTGCCTTTCATGGCTTCTCAACTTTCCTGTCCATGTGATTAAAAGCCAACAAAAGCTTTGCCACTCCCAAGACATACCCAAAGAACTGTGTAGTATGTCTGTCTGCACATGTGTGTAGTATGTCTTCCTGAACATGTGTGTAGTGTGTCGACCTGAATCTGTGTGTAGTATGTCTGCCTGCACGTGTATAGTATGTCTGTCTGTACATGTGTGTAGTGTGTTTGCCTGCATGTCTGTGTAGTATGTCTGTCTGCGCATGTGTGTCACCGTATGTGTGCTGGAAGCTGGAACAGACTTCACTTAAACTCAGATGATGCTACTCTCCAAAATTCTCTGCAGACGCTATAACCCCAGCACTCAGTAAGCTGAGACAGGGGTATAGCAGTAAGTTCGAGGCCATCTTGGGCTATAATCAGCATTTCTGAGGTCAACAAAACAGAAGTCTCTCAGCTAAAGTTTCAGATGTGAAGAATCCTGCTAAACATTTCAATACACCAGCACTGGCAACCCAGTCTACAGTTTAGCCTACCTTTCTATTCTTCCCACCCCCAGTGTCCCTTTTTGTTTTAACGTCCAACCCTGTTTCTGTGTCCAGTGGCTTCTCGCCTTTTGTGACCTTCTGTCATCTGTTCCTTTCCTTCTGTGTTCTTTGGTTTTCACCCTTTCTTTGATTCCTTTTACGCTTTTCTTTCTTTCTTTCTTTCTTTCTTTCTTTCTTTCTTTCTTTCTTTCTTCCTTCCTTCCTTCCTTCCTTCCTTCCTTCCTTCCTTCCTTCCTTCCTTCCTTCCTTTCTTTCTTTCTTTCTTTCTTTCTTTCTTTCTTTCTTTCTTTCTTTCTTTCTTTCTCTCTCTGTTTTTTACCTATTTTTTCCCTTTTGAGAGGTGGTCTCATGTAGCCTAAGCAGGCTCCCCCTCTCCCTGTTTCATTTTAGAAGTTCTGGGATTACAAACACATATACCACCACCAGGCTCTTCTGTTAGTTTTTTAAGAGAAACTTTTACTATGTAGCCCAGGCTGGTCTCAAATTTTTAAGTCTTCCTGCCTCCACCTCCCTGGTGCTAGGATTATAAGCACACGTGATGATATCAAGATTGTTTCTTCTCCTCTCTTTCTTTCCAATTTCCTTTCTCGTCCTCATTTCTCTCTCATAACCCAAATCTCCTCACTTCTGTCATATTCATCTTCCATCCCTTGCTCCTGCTCCATGTTCACCTGACTTGGCACAAAGTAAGAGGATTTCTTGTACTAAATATGAGTCATCCGTTCCCCAATCACAAGTCGAATCGGTGGCCAAAATTAAGAGTAAAAAGAAAGTGAAGTAAGTGGTTTCATCATGCTTTAAGAAAAGAACTTAAGCTAAGTCTGTTGCTTGTACCTGTAGTACCAAGCTGAGTTGGGAACATAGCAGTGAATATGAGGCCATCTCGAACCATAAAGCAAAATCCTGTTCTCAAAAAAACAAACAAACAAACAAAACAAAACAAAAAAAAATGAGAGAGAGGGAAGAAAATAGAAAACTTAACAGAGAATATCTTATCTTTCTCCCTACATTTATAGAATTTAAAATTTTAATATTATTGATACATTCATATATAAATTTCATACTATTCTCTTATATACTTACTTCTTAGGAACAATTTTTACTTTATTCCAATAGATCTTAGAGAGCATGCAATCAGCTTCTCTTGGCACATGGAAGCCTGTAGGAAGAGGCTCCATGAAGTAGGCAGTCACCGCCCGGGACAGGGAAGCATGGGTCTCTTGTGCCTGATACCCTGAAGAACTGTCCATCTTGAAGTCTCTGCCTTTAGCATTTTTCTTGGAGGGTATTTGAGAACATTTGGGTAGAATACAAACAGATCTTATTAATTCTGACTAATAGGGGATGAGGAAGGGATAAGCTATAAAGAGAAAGACAGAAATATTTTTATGGCTTATAAAGATTTTAAGAAAGGTGTTAACCTGGCTGGTATTAACTGCATTAAGAAAACAAAACCACAAAACACCCTTTTGAAAATCAACAAAGCAATAAAAATCAGGGTTTAATTTCCAGGCCCCAGTAACATTACATAGACTCACAAACTCAAACCCCTGCTCTTGCTTTCACTAACTTTCAAGGTTGGCCAGGCAAAATGAAAAAGGGAGGAGAAATTTCTCAAGCAGAGAGGGTAGTTAGATTTTATTTCCAGCCGGGCCACTAGCTTCCTATGCAACCTTGAGTGAGTCATTTCACCCCTCAGTGTCAACTTTCCCATTTGTAATGCCAGATAATAAATAACACTTGCTGCCTCTCTCTTTCTCCTGGGTGATGTTATTATCACCATCGATTAATATTTATTGGCTGCCTGTTAGGCCTGCTCTGCTGAGGTGGGTCCTTTGCCCTGGAAAGGAAGAGAGGGTTGTATCAGTAAAACATGTTCCATGAGGAAAAAGGGAGCAGAGTGCCAAAGATAGGGTTATTAAAGCTTAAAATAGCAATGGCATATATTTTAAATCACACTTCTCTGCTGAGGCTTATGTAACAGCTCCTTTGTTCTCAGAGGTTGGACAATGCACTAGGGTAATCAAGCTGTAGAATATGAGTTTTACTTCTGCATGATCCTAAGGAACACTATGCCAAGCAACTACTCCAATTTGTCTTTCTACATGGAAATTATAACCTAAGAACCAATATTTAGCAATATCATTTTTTGCTTGTAGTAGTCTGTCCATTTTTGCATCACCTAGTTTAGCAAAACATCTTTTTAACAAGCTTAACAGGCCCGGGATATGCAACTTTGTGATTTAGCATCATGACTTTTCTTCAGGAAGAATAAATGAGAAATCTGAGGAGTCCCCCATGAGCACCTCTTTCCAGAACAGAAACCACTGCTGGTTTTCCCAAACTATGAATGGATGAGGTCTCTTCAGATCAGTGCTGAATTCCCATCTCCACTGCCATTATATCATGAATATCTGACACACAGGTGAGTCTCAGCTGTGTGTCTCTTGATAGGTTCTCTCCTTTTCCCATCTGCCCCTCCGCTGACAAAGTAGAGCTGTGAATGAGAAGATAGATGTGACATGTGTATACAATGTTGTTCTGCCTTAGAAAGGAATGGCATGCCAGCCCTTTGCAGCGTGGGTGGGCTCTGAATACAGTTTGTTAAATGAAATAAAGCATGAGTACTGGATGAGTCCACTCACTGGGGGTTCCTGGAGCACACTGTGAACAACAAGACAGGAGGGAGAACATTGGTTTACCATTAACTGGGGGAGGGTGGGTTGGGAATCACTGTTACAGTGTTCAGAGCTTCTGTCTGGGATGAGGACTTGGGTCTGGAACTGAGCAGAGGTAATGGTTAAAAAACACAGGGATGAGCTTAACGCCCTGAACCATATCCTCTGAAATAGTTAAGCTGCATGTTTGTAATCTCACACACCTTTGATTCCAGTGCTTGTGAAGCAGAGGCACAGATCTCTGTGAGTTTGAGGCTAGCCTGGTCTAGGTACTGAATTCCAGGCTGGTCAGGAATACAGTGAGATCTTTTCTTAGATAAATAAAAATTTTTTTTTAAAGTTAAAATGGTCATTATTCTGTTACATATGTTTTTAACAAAATAAAAACAACTGGAAGTAAATTTGACCTCTTATTTCTTTGTTCAGAAATGTTCATAAAACATTTACAAAATAAGACTCAAATCCCTTAGCATTGCATTAAGCATCCCTTGGGCTTCAGGTCCAACTGACCCTTCAAAAGTGTCTAAGAATGCCGACAGCTCAGCCATTCCTTTCCACCATACTGGCAAAGTCAGAGTCTTTGAACCTGGTCTTGGTTGGATAGACTGTTCCGTGGCTCTCAGCTCCTTTCAGCTTCCAACACATGTTCTTGTCTTCCACTGTCTTTTCCTAGCTATTGAGACCTCTCTGTCTGCTGACAAAGCCAGATTCTCTGCAAGGTCTCCACAGTTGTACCAAAATTAATTATACACTTAAAGCTGGTCAACACGAAGCGTGCTTGTATTTACAATACAGAAGAGAGTGAGGTAGAAGGACTGATGGATTGTTGTGAGTTTGAGGCCAGCCTTGTGTGCACAGTCAGTACCAGGTTAGCCCTAGTTACGTAGCAAGACCTTGTCTAAAATGTAAATAAAATAAAATAAAACAAAATATCCCTAAAAGGTAGTTAGACATGCTATAGACGCTCTGGTCCCAGTGTGTCTTCTTCAAGTTACCCATTAACTCTAACTGTGAGTTCCCAGGAGGCACAGGCGGCTTAGGAGGGACAGGCGGCTTATCACCTATCTTTGCATGCATGCAGAGGTTATGGGGCAGGGTTGTCTTCTGATATCTTACCATGCAATGACAGCTATCAGAACAGGGACTAAGGAGGGGGAAGTGAAGATCCTAGGGCACAAATTTTACATACCTCTGAGAATGTGTCCTTTGAGTGTGATGTGCTTAGGGCCCCCCCCCCCCCATTTCACTATACATGCACCCTTGTGAGCAAGAACTCTCCTTGATCTTAGCAAGTGCCTACTGTGGACGTTATCTATTATGGTTTCTCCAATTGCTTCAAACTGTAGCAGCTTTAAAAAAATAAGCATTTACAAGTGAGTATATACCATGTGTGTCTTTCTGCTTCTGGGATAGCTCACTCAGGATGATCTTGTCTAGTTCGCACCATTTGCCTGCAAGTTTCATGATTTCTTTGTTTTAATTGCTGAATAGTATTCCATTATTTGATGTTCCACAATTTCTGTATCCATTCCTCAACTGAGGGACATCTGGGTTGTTCCCAGCTTCTGGCTATTACAAATAAAGCTGCTACAAACATGGTTGAGCAAATGTCCTTGTTGTATACTTGAGCATCTTTTGGATATATGCCTAGAAACGGTATAACTGGATCTTGAGGAAGCACTACTCCTAATTGTCTGAGAAAGTGCCAGATTGATTTCCAAAGTGGTTGTACAAGTTTACATTCCCACGAGCAATGGAGGAGTGTTCCTCTTTCTCCACATCTTCTCCAGCATGTATTGTCACTTGAGTTTTTTTATCTTAGCCATTCTGATGGGTGTAAGGTGAAATCTCAGGGTTATTTTGATTTGCATTTCCCTGATGACTAAGGATTTTGAGCATTTCTTTAAGTGTTTCTCTGCCATTCAGTGTTCATCTATTGAGAATTTTCTGTTTAGCTTTGTGTCCTGTTTTTTTTTTTTATTAATTACACTTTATTCAGTTTGTATCCCCCCTGTGTGTCCTGCTTTTTAATTGGATTACTTGATTTGTTGCTTTTTAACTTCTGAAGTTCTTTATATAATCTGGATATTAGCCCTCTGTCAGCTATAGGGTTGGTAACAATTCTTTTCCAATCTGAATAAGTGGATATTAGACATATAATATGAAATAATCATACTAAAATCTGTATACCTAAGGAAGCTAATCAAGAAGGAGGACGCTGAGTAAGATGCTCAATCTTCATTCAGAAAGGCAAATGAAATGTACATCGGAAGAGGGAGAAAACAGGAAACAGGACAGGAGCCTATCACAGAGGGCCTCTAAAAGACTCTACCCAGCAGGGCATCAAAACATATACTGAGATTCATAGCCGAACTTTGGGCAGAGTGCAGGGAATCTTATGAAAGAAGGAGGAGATAAAAAAGACCTGGAGGGAACAGGACCTCCACAAGGAGAGCAACAGAACCCAAAAATCTGGGCACAGGGGTCTTTTCTGAGATTATACTCCAACCAAGGACCATGAATGGAGATAACTTAGAGTCCCAGTTGGCACAGATGTAGCCAATGGCAACTCAGTGTCCAAGTGGGTTCCCAGTAATAGAAACAGGAACTGTCTCTGACATGAACTCATAGGCTGGCTCTTTGATCACCTCCACCTGATAGGGGAGCAGCCTTACCAGTCCACAGAGAAAGACAAAGAAACCAGTCCTGGTGAGACCTGATAGACTAGGGTCAGATGGAAGGGGAGGAGGACCTCCCCTCTCATTGCACTTGGGGAGGGGCATTAGAGAAGAAGAGGGAGGGAGGGCAGGATTGGGAGTGGATGGGAGAGGGGGGCTACAGCTGGGATACAAAGTGAACAAACTGTAATTAATAAAAATGCTGAGCCTGATGGCCAACTGATGGGCAGAGTGAATGGAATTTTATGTAAGAAGTGGGAAATAGTAAGAGCTGGAGGGGACGGGAACTCCACAAGGAGAGCAACAGAACAAGATAATTTGAACACAGGGAACTTCCCAGAAAATCATACTCCAACCAAGGACTATTCGTGGAGATGACCTGGAACCCCTGCACAGGTGTAGCCCATGGCAGTTCAGTGTCCAAGTGGGTTACATAGTAATGGGAAGAGGGACTGCCTCTGACATAATCTGATTGGCCTGCTCTTTGATCACCTCCCCCTGAGGGGGGAGCAGCCTTACCAGGCCACAGTAGATGACAATGCAGCCACTTTTGATGAGAACTGATAGACTAAGATCAGAAAGAAGAGGAGAACCTCCCCTATCAGTGGACTTGGGGAGTGGCATGCATGC
>NW_026585689.1:2556936-2645962 GCF_907164565.1 Psammomys obesus | reverse complement strand
TGTGTGTGTGTGTGTGTGTGTGTGTGTGTGTGTGTGTGTGTGTGTGTCTTATGCCCTAGATTCTGGCCCAGGTGGTTTTGTTTGTTTTTAATTTTAATAGTGACACATTAAACAGGTGTGTGGGCATTTCAGTTATCTTAAGGCATTAGGGTCCAAGGTGGCTGTGTGCATCAGGTGGTTCCCAGATGGCTGTGTGCACCAATAAATAAATGTATTCCCTTGAGGTGTGGGCCTCTCCCTTGGCATTACTTAAGGGTTTTCAGATGGTCGCATCTACCTTCTCTTAAAACAAGTGACTCAATAAAGAACACAGCAGAAGCTGTACACTAGCCACAAAAGAAGCACATGCCATCATTTCTGCAGTGTCCTGGGCTACACAGGACAGCCCTATGAACTAAAAAGAGGGGACTGTACAGGGTTCGACCATCAGGAAGCAGAGGGGTTTGGGAGCTGTGGGAAGGCTTCCAGAAATATCTCAGCTGGACTGCATGAAACGGGATTAGCTACATTAAGACAGGATTAATCTGGCACTCTTCATACAGTATTCTGAAATTAAATATTAACGGTTATGACCCTTCCTTCTGCTTATTTCTAACCATTGTTTTCAGACATATGCTTTGTAGATTCCCATTAAGCCTCTTTTCCACACATCATTCCACTAATTTAAAGTGAGAACTCCAGCCTCTTCTGCCATCCTTCTGATCTAATCTTCATGAACATACATGGAAACAGCTGTTTGTGTCCTATGCCCCGTCCTCAAGAACAGCGTAAGTGGATTATGAGCTGACTCATTCTGCCGAACAGCATTGTCCTTTGACCCCACCTAACCAGCAAGCCCTGTGGGAGGGAGTGCTGTATGCCAGCATAATCTGGCTCTATGCAAAGAGTTGGTCATTAGCCCTGTTAATTATGAAGCTGGAGAGCTCCTAATGTAGCGTTCCGTAACGTTGCATTTTGTGGGAAATGTTCATCAAAAATGAGGCACAGATTGCATGGTCACAGGGCGTAGTTCCGTTTCTTTTTTTTCCCCCTCCACATTGACTACATTGTGTTGCATTTCTATGCTTAAAACAAAAGACAATGTACTATTAACATAAAGGTTCCAAGATGAGGGGAATCTCACAGGGCTCCACCCCTAGATGAAGGACTCCGTGCCAATAATGGCTTCTGAGAGAGAGAGAGAGAGAGAGAGAGAGAGAGAGAGAGAGAGAAAGAGAGAGAATCAGCCTTTGCCAGGGTGGAGCCTCAGACTAATTAATCCCTTGTCAGCTTTAAGCACATGTATGTGTGAGGAACACGAAGTGAATGAAGAAGGTTGAGTGTGTCTGAGTGTGTGTGAGTAAATACATATTCAATATACACGGGGGTCCATACATACATATGTAACGATAATAATTTAAAAGAAAGGGTTCAAAATTTGAGAGGAAGTGAGGAGTGTAAGGGGAGTTAGAAGGGGGAAGTGGAGGTGAAAATAACGTGAGCATTGTTCATATATAGAAATTTCTCAAAACATTAAATAAACAATAAAAACTAATAAAGATTCTAAGAACGTCTGTTTTTGTTGCTGTTGTCCATGTGTATGTGCAATGTGTTTGCAAATGTGTCTGTGCATCATGTACATGCCTGATGCCCATAGACACAAGAAGAGGTCATGAGAGAGTGCCAGATCACCCACAGTTGGAGTTATAGATGGCTGTGTGGGTGCTAAGAATCAAACCCATGTCCTCTGGGAGAACAGCCAGAGTTGGTTAAGAACAGTTCTTAACCACAGAACCATTTCTCTAGATCTTTGTAATTTTTTCCCGTGTGTGTTTTATTGTTTTGTTTTTTGAGACAGGATCTCATGTAGGCCCAGTTAGCCTCATAGTCTCCATATAGCAGGATACAAACATTAGACCAGGAGCCTGTGTCTATTCATTTATGCAGCCCATATAGCAATTCCATGTGTGTTGGTACTAGAGCCCTTTACCTAAGAGAAAGCAACAGCTTAGAATAATTAAGTAATTTCTGCAGAATTGCAGTGTAGCTGGAATTTTACTCCAGGCCGTGAGGCTCCTGCACATGCACCACAACTCTGTCCTACTCTTCCATCCACTTGTAGGTTATAGTGGTGACACTACAGAGGTTACAAAGGGCCCAGGGTATCCAGGACTTAGTATTCCCAGAGTGTCCAAACAGCAGAGCTGTGCCTGTCTTAGAAGAAACATAGACATGGAATGCATTGTCCTGAAAGATTCTCTGCCCTTGGTCTAATTGCAGAAGTACTGGGAGCACCATTTCTGATGGAGGATCCAGCAAACCAGTTCCTACGCCTGAAAAGACAAGTTGTACACTTACAAGATTTCTGGGACCCAGATCACCGCCCAGCTGGGAGGGGACTCTCACTGGCTGATGAGGTACTGGTATTTGATCCAAGCGGTCCTTTGCTGTCATCTTTTAAACTGGTATTGTATCCGCTGGTATCCTGATGTTGCCAGCCTTGCTTCACATTTTCCTTTTTAGCTTCTCTGAACTGTTATTTCTCTCCCTCCGCCTAAGGTGGCTTTTCCCTAATAAATGCCACATCTTGCTGAAAGATTGAACTCGAATGTCCTTTCCTCTCTGATATACTCTTCATTTCAAGGGGACATTTGTGTGTTTTTTTTTTCTTTCTTTCTCCCCTTCGAATGCTGTTTATATGTGAGCGGGTCTCAAAATATCACACGGGGATTATTAGTCTCATTTACTCAGCTTCACCAAGTCACAAAGTCAAAACCTTTGCCTTATCCATAGAGGTAATTATTCTTTGGATCTACACAATTAACTGCTGCTCAGTCAAGGCTTAATACATTATTGAATGCTTGGGAAGGTGGATAAATGGATAGTGGCCCCATTTTAGTCTATTCTCAGTTGTTTCATGACCAGTATTTCATGACCTCTGTGATCATCTTTGTGCCTTTGATGTCCCTTCATTTGCTTATCTTTTGTGCATTTTCCTATTCTTTTCTTCCCACTCCAAGAGAACCAATAATCAGCACAGCCAGTTGTATTTCACCTCTACTTTTCTGATAGAAAACAAAACAAAACAAAACAAAACAAAACAAAAAACTGTGAAACTCTGAACCCAGTGAAATTGCTAACCTAAGGATGCCTGTTACCCATAATTCCCCTCTTACAATTTAACAACTTCAAAAAATAATTCTATGACAAATTATTAATTTTTTCCTTCCTTTCTTCTTTCCTTCTTTTCTTCTTTCCCTTCCCTTCCTCCCTCTCTTCCTTTCTTCCTTATTTATCTCTTTCAGTACCAGGCTGTCACTGTCACCAGACATGAAAGTGTTATGAAAACATACAAAAGTGGGATAACCTTGTTTTCACATAGTCCCAGTCATAGCCTTTTCAGCATGGCTAGGTCTTAACTGGTCTCCCAGGATTACTTTGCTTCTCCGTAGCAGCTGCTAAGGAAAACCACCAGCCTGTTTTTTGCTCACTTTTCTCCAACAGTCATCATTTACAATTACTATTACAAGACATTGTTTATTTTGCAAAAGAAATAAGTATATGGGCTTGATACACTGTGCTTTCTTTATAGGATGTTCATTACAGACCAGTTCAGTAATCAACGAATAGATTCTGTAATTTTACAAGACTGCCATGTTGATTCACAGTGTCCCCCAGAAATAACATATCTGAACTTTAGAATAAACAGATAAACACAAGTGTTAGATAATGAAACTAACCAGTGCAGCTCATGTCCCACCTACTTGGAGATCTTCACTTGTGTTTCCTTTGCAGGTTTGGGAAGAATGGACTTCTTTGAAAGCAAGTGCAGACCACTATTTTGACATGACCACATTGACCTTTGATGTATCTGCTGCCCAGTAAATGTACGAGAGTGGTGAA
This sequence comes from Psammomys obesus, assembly GCF_907164565.1. Taxonomy (NCBI): domain Eukaryota; kingdom Metazoa; phylum Chordata; class Mammalia; order Rodentia; family Muridae; genus Psammomys; species Psammomys obesus. The sequence continues at coordinate 2,642,080 of NW_026585689.1, read as the reverse complement.
AGGAGAAAAAATATATATGTGGTAGGAGTTACCATGACAGTGTGCTCAAACCTCAGGCTTGGAGAAACATGGGTAGATTCAATGCTGCCTTTGCTACATTACTTATTATGTCTATCTCGTGGAGGTTTGGGAAGGAGCAATTGTGAAAACGCTTGCATGCACCTGGATGGAACTGGAAGTTCTTCATAAATGCCCACTCTTGAGAGAGAAAATAAAGACTAAAGTAAAAGAATTTGCTCAAAGGAGCACTTTTCTGAGACGTGGGATGCAAAATCAAAGTAACAGTGTCATTAAAACATTCTGCTCACTGCTCTCAGTTTTGTTGCCTCTTCTTTGAGAGAGTTAGTTCATTTTTATGTAGTTAATTCAAAGCATAGTCATCTCAAACAGAAATGACATACACCTCCTTTTTCCTAATACTTTTCAATTTCTAAAGTTATTCTATTTTTATTTATCTCACTATTTTTAGATTAGCATATAAGACAACAGGTTTCAGCCATGACATCTCTATACATATGTGTCCCTATACTTTGTTCTCATTTGTTCCATCTCTTGTACTCCCTCTCACTCTCTAGCTGGTTCCCTTTCCTCCCCCAATGAGTCTTCCTTCCTTCTTTCTTTCTTTCTTTCTTTCTTTCTTTCTTTCTTTCTTTCTTTCTTTCTTTTACAGTTTAATTAATTTATTTTTTAATTCTTTATTAATTACACTTTATTCACTTTATATCTCCCCTGTGGTTCCCTCCCTCCTCCCATCCCAATCCCTCCCTTCTTCCCCCCTCTGCACACATGCCCCTCCCCAAGTCTGCTGATGGGGGGGTCTTCTTTTCCTTCCTTCTGATCCTAGTCAATTAGGTCTCACCAGGAGTGGCTGCATTGTCTTCTTCTGCATCCTGGTAATGCTGCTCCCCCCTCAAGGGGAGGTGATTAAAGAGCAGGCCAATCAGTTCATGTCAGAGACAGTCCCTGTTCCTATTACTATGGAGCCCACTTGGAGACTGAACTGCCATGGGTTACATCTGTGCAGGGGTCTTAGGTTATCTCCATGCATGGTCCTTGGTTGGAGTATCAGTCTCAGGAAAGACCCCTGTGCTCAGATTTTTTGGTTCTGTTGCTCTCCTTGTGGAGTTCCTGTCCTCTCCAGATCTTACTGTTTCCCACTTCTTTCATAAGATTCCCTGCACTCTGCCCAAAGGTTGCCCATAAGTCTCAGGGTCTATTTTGATAGACTGCAGGGCAGAGCCTTTCAGAAGCCCTCTCATTCAAGTCCTTCTTTCTTATCACATGCACCCCATTACTTTCTCTATTTCACCTCTCATCCAAGATTTCTTTCCACACTCTTATGATCCTGTTTCTAGCTTCATGATCCACACATGCACACATACATATAAAATTTAAATATAGTTTCTACATATAAGAGAAAACATCTAACTCTTTGTCTTTCTAGGCTGGTTTATTTCATTTAACATAATGGTTTCTAGTTCTATCCCATTTTTCTGCAAATGCTTTGGTTTCATATTTTTGTAGATATCTGAGATTCCATTGCTTATATGTACCAATTTCCTTTACATATTCATGTGTTTGTGTATTTGAAGCTTTTTTTCATCAAAGGCATCCTGCTAAGGGTAGTACAAAAATAATATTGACTGGCATTAGTAGTCAGGAACACACTAGAAGTCACTCATCTATGGAAATCTTGGAAAATTGGAAAATTTTGTACTCTGCTCCCAAACACATTTATGTTTCTTCTAGTAAGAAATAACAGTTTAACATGCTTTCTGGGCACATCACTAATCTTTCTCAATGGTGCAGAAAATTTGATTCAAGAGAAAAGTGGACTGCTTTTTCTCTTATGACCTGGCATGTATCTCTGGAATGCCTCCTCAGTTTCTGATGATGCTATAACCAATTGCCGCAATTGCTTTCCCAAATCATAGATAAGTAAGATGGTTGTCCCCAGAAGTTGATTTTCTCCATATTCTGAGGTCAATTGTTTCCTGGGACAATTTCTCTTGGACTTTCCAGGTCAATTGATCCTCTAAGGACTGTTGGGTCATCTGGTCTTACAGCCATTCTGAGCAGTTGCTGAGTGGCAAGTAGCTCAGAAGAGCCAGATGCCTAGAAGCTGCATAGTAAGACTTCCCTCAGGTGTGGAGTACACAGGCAGCTGCTCTCTGTGGCCTACAGCCCGCCAGTGGACTGAATGCAGACATCCTCTGTGAGATGTCTCCTCTGTGAGAAACCTGAGTTGATCTGTAAGTTACTATGGCAACTGCAGTACCTTTTCAATGCACACAGCAGAATGGAGCTCAAGCCCTAGCTACATGGGAGAATCCTTCTCTATCATGAGCAAGGCATAGCTGTGGGTTTGATTCCCCAGCACCACAAAGAAAAATAAATAGAAAAAGAAAAAGTGAACAGAAAGACAAAGCAAAGAACTCAGATGTTGGTTTTCCTACAGTTAGTAAAGTTGGAATTGCCTATGAGCATATTTTCACTGTTTCAAGAATTCTGTTCTTTCATGAGTTAATAAAAACTTACGGGGAGCAGCCTTACCAGGCCACAGTAGAGGACAAGGCAGCCACTTTTGATGAGAACTGATAGACTAAGATCAGAAAGGAGAGGAGAACCTCCCCTATCAGTGGACTTGGGGAGTGGCATGCATGCAGAAAGGGGAGGGAGGGTGGGATCAGGAGGGGAGGAGGGAGGGGCTTATGGGGGGATACAAAATGAATAAAGTGTAATTAATAAAAGATTTAAAAAAACTTACAAAATACTAGGCTCTTACAATTCTCTTGAAAAACAAAACCAACAGAATGTGTGTGAATGGGGTTTTTGTTTACTCTTGTTTTGTTTTAAGAAATTGGTTAGCAAGGCCAGAAGCACAGGGTAGGCTGGTAATATGGGAGAAGAAAGAAGCCAGGGATGCAGAGCAAATTGGAAGGCTCTGTGCTGGCAGCACTCTTTTTAGGTAAGAGAAGATCAGTCCTTTGCATTCACAACCTCTGATTGGATGAGGCTTGCCTGTATTATAGAGCATAGTCTGCCTTAGTTAAATTTCAATGGTTTCAAAGTAAATTTCATACTAAGATTCTCTCTCTCTCTCTCTCTCTCTCTTTCTCTCTCTCTCTCTCTCTCTCTCTCTCACACACACACACACACACACACACATAAATCCAGAAAATTATTCACCTTTATATTTAGGCACTGTCACTCAAGTTGAGTTTATTTCTTGACAGGAATTTATAAATCCAATGTAGAAATCTGTTTGAGGACAAGCAGTGAGGGCTGGGGAGCCTGTGAGTCACTGATTTGCTGTTTGTGGCCTCTGTGGTGGAGATGATGTATTTATTGTATTGTGTTGTTCAGACTGTGAATACTGCAGCCACTGAATTCTTCTGAAGTAGAAGGTGTCCATTCTAAGGTCTTCAGGGAGTCGTCTTGACTTGCCCTCTTCAAGCAATTATTTAAAGAAGCCTACTATTTCAGTAGAAGTGACTGGATAGGACAGTCCTCACTGAGTTCTGTATCTCCAGAGGTTTCTGCCCAAATGTGAGGCTCACCAACTCTTATCACACACCCTGTATCCTGGCTATGTTTTTCCACAATTTTTACAGGCCAAGTAGACAAATAGACCAAAGGTCAGACTTACCGTTCATGGTGCCTTGGACTTTCCACCCTCTAGAACTGCTGTAAGGCTGAGTCACACTGTCTCTGGTTGGACATTCCAATATTAAGCAAGTCCAAGAGAACAACTTTATGTCTTCCTTTAATGATACAAGAAGTGCAATTCTCAAGTCAGTTATTACATAACATGTTCAGAACTCGTTTTCTTTAAGAAACTTTAACTGATGGAAAGTGAAGAAATAACATTTATGAAGATGTAGATTTTTTTATATATATTATACCAACAAGTATATATGATCTATCTTATTAAACAAAAGTCAAGGCTTAGATAGTCGATGTGTATCTGTCATAGGCATGGGTCTGAGTCCCAGGCCACCTGCAGAACTATCTGGTTTCTTTTTTAGAAATGTTTTCATTTGGCAAATTCATACATGTGCAGTGTAACTGGATAATATCCATACTCAACTTCCCTCCGACTGTCCCTCTACCTCCCAGTATGTATCCTCCTCGTCTTCATATCTTACTGTGACGTTTAAATAAGCGCTGAATCCAATAAGCGCTGCTTTCATGAACATGGGCATCATACCTATGTCCACACTCCAGAAGAGAAACGACTCCTCTTCCTAGTTGCCAGGAAGTCCTCAGCTAGAAGTGGAGCCTCCGAGCCCTTCCCTCATCCATGCTGGAATCATCAACCAGGAAGCAGGTTCTTGTGTCCCACAGGGTAGAACTGAAGCACAAGGACATAGCTAGAAATAAAGGCAGTGGGTGGTCGTTAATGCAGAAAATGGCTAACGTACAGAGAGTAAGTGTCACTGGGGTGTCCAGTCGTGAAGCGGACATCTATCTCACACCCATATGTTCATCTCAGAAGACGGGGTGGAAAGATCATGAGGGTCAGGAGTGAGATGACATCGGGGTGAAGTAGTGTCTTCAGGACAGGGCCACTGTGCTCGTGAACTCACAGCGGCTATGGTTGCCTACACAGAACTAGACACGATAAAGTCAGCCAGTCTCCGAGCAGTGATGGCAAGGGGCACATGACCCGCCCCCACACCCTCTCCTCAGCTGAGGAGCTGTTGGCAGTTGGCCTCTGACGAGGGACAACTACTTTTCTTTAGAGCTGTGGTCTCTGGTAGGTTGCCCCTGCTCCAGTGACTGACTAAACATCCATGCTCATTTGGCAGCTTTAATTGGACACAGTGGGTTATAAAGCAAAAAAAAAAAAAAAAAAAAAAAGTAGAGGATACGAATTTGGGAAAGGGAGTTAGGATATCTTAGAAAAATTGTAGAGGGAAGGAGGGTGATAATGATAAAAAATATATACTGTATACATGTACGGAATCCTCAAAGAAGAGATAAATGTGATAAATATCTTAATTTTAAAAAGGAAAGAAGGGGAGCTGGAGAAGTGGCTCAGCGGTTAAGAGCACTGGCTGCGCTTCCAGAGGTTCTGAATTCAGTTCCCAGAAACCACATGGCGGCATACGACCATCTCTGAATAGGATCTGGCGCCCTCTTCTGGCATTTATGAAGACGGAGCACGCACATATGTAAAGAAAAAAGGAAAGAAAAAAGAAATGGGAGGGGAGGGAAAAGAAGGAAGGGAAGGAAAAGAAAGCATTCTGAGAAAAGAGCAAGCTTCCCAGGGATATCAACCAAACATGGCATATCAAGTTACAATTAGACCAGGCACATACCTTCATATCAAGACTGGACCACGAACACAGTAAGAGAAAAGGGATTCTAAAAGCAGCCGAAGGAGTCAGAGCCAGCCCACTTCCACTGTTAGGAGTCCCACAAGAATGCCAAGCTACACAACCACAGCATATACGCAGAGGACCCAGGTCAGACCCACGCAGTCTCCCGGACTTTGGTTCAGTCTCTGCCAGCCCCGACGAGCCCAAGTTAGTTGATTCTGTGGGTACTCTTGGGGTGTCCTTGACCCCTCTGACACCGACAGTCCTTCATCCTCCTCTTCTGCAAGATTCCCCGAGTTCCACCTAATGTTTGGCTGTGGGTCTCTGCATCTGTTCCGATCAGCTGCTGGGTGAAGCTTCTCTGATGGTGGTTATGGTAGGCTTGAATCAACACAACTCATTTCTTTTATGTATTAATCTTGACACTGCTTGTCTGGTCTCTACTCTCCTGACACTTGCTAACTGGTAATTAAGAATGTCTAGATGTGAACCATAGCTTCACCAACACCATCTGTACAATGTCATACATGGACAGTTGCTTCTCTGACCCAGGGTACTCAAGTCATACAGAAATGATTTAGTATACTCATTATTGGAAATAAATGCCATGTCACAAGTAAAACACTGAGAACAGTATCTGGCCTTAACTAAACATTCAACTGTTATTATAACTTCCCAGATCTCACATGGAAGCCCATGTTCTTTTCATTTGTGCAGAGTACAGAATTTGGTTATCTGCTGTTCGGTATTCCCTGTTATCTTATTAATTAATTTACCTATTTATTATCTACTTATTTATTGGAGACTGGGTTCTCTGTATGGCTCTGGCTGCTGCCTCTGCCTTTGAAGTGCTGGGATTAAAGGCGTGAATCACCATACCCAACTCTGGCTGCTTTTACATTGCTGCATCTACTCCCTTCCCCCAGAGAGCCCTGAATTCAGTAAGGCAGACAAACATGCACTTGTTTTCACAAGTGAACAATCAGAGAAGCTCCAGCTACTAATCTCTGTTCAGAGAAACAATTTTTCAGCCAGAGGACTGAGGAGGCTTCCCTGAGGAAGAAGCAGAAGGCTGGGTTTCAAAGGACACATAAATGTCATATACGCAATTGCTGTAAGATAGCTTTCTCTAGCACGTATTTTATGCTTACAGTGTGCTTACATACTTAAAGTGTCACTGCTGTAGGATACGTGCATGTGTTTGTACACCTGCGGTATGGTATTTCTCAAGTTATGATTCAAATGATATCTGTATCTGTAGCTCCCTCAACATCCAGAACAGTGTCTGATAGGCAGTGAGTATTTGATGAGTCAACAATTGGAATCCACCTAAAAACAGTATTTACAAGATTCTACTATTACCCTTCTGTTACTAACAGGACAAGTAAATATGATGGGATAATTTTTTACCTCGCTGCCTCATGAATCCCTAAGAGACAAGAATAGGAACTCAAATGTATTGTTTTATCTCTGGACTTTAGTTTTATCTATACAACCACCCAGTCTCGGGGTGTGTCCATCCTTCTTGACAATTCACTATACTTTAAATAGAATAACGAATGAATGGGAGCTACCGTACACATAAAATGAATTAAATATGAAGGTATTTATTTTCATGTGTTGATTTTACTCATTCCATTTATCTCCCTTAGGTTGAGCTAAACATCTCAGACAATTGAAGGAGGCAAGAATCAAGTGTGTGTGTGTGTGTGTGTGTGTGTGTGTGTGTGTGTGTGTCTCACACCATTATCTTCAATGAAAAAACTCTAGATGATCTGAAAGGATGTAAACCAAGCTTGTTGGTAGCTGTCTATGGGGGAGAGCCCAGGATTGGAGGTGAACTCAAGCAGATCTTTAACTTACTATCCTAATAAGACTCTTAAGTTAAATATTAATCATGAAATAAAAATTATTTTTAATTCAAAAAGGGTGCCAATTTAGGGAAGTTTTGGATGTTTTTTTTTCCTAAATATCTCACTTTTCTTTCATATTCTACTTTCATTTTAATTATGTGAACTGTGAGTCTGTGAGTAGGTGTGTGTATATGAATGCAGGTGCCTGCAGAAACCAGAAACGCAGAATAGCAGCTGCGAGCCTCTCGGCATGGGTACTGAGGACTGAACACCTGGTTCTCATCACTGCTAACCCATCAGTCTTAGTCAGTGTTCTACTCCTATGAGGAGACACCATGACCAGGGCAACTCTTATAAAAGAAAATACTTAACTGGGGTTTGCTTAAAGTTTCAGAGGTTTAATCTATTCTCAGGATCGCAGGAAGTATGGTGGTGTGCAGGCACACATGGTGCTGGAGAAGTACCTGAGTCCGGTGTCAGGCAGCAGGTATCGAAGAATATCAGGACGTGGGTTGGCATTTTGAGCTATCAAAGTCCAACCCCAGTGACAACAGTTACTCCAACAAGGTCATACCGCCTAATCCTTTTAAATAGCGCCAATCCCTGGTGGCCAAGCATTCGAAGATATGAGCCTATGGGATCCATTCTTATTCAAACCACACATCATCTCTCCAGCCTGCAGATTTGCTTTCTAGTCAAAGACATTGGCATGGACAGCAGTTAGCTGGCACTACCTTAGCAACAGTGATGCAGATAAAACATTCAACAAACAAAACCAAAGTTTTTACTAAATTACAATATGCCTCTCCTGTTTATTTTTTCTCATTTCTATAATGAATTTTTTTTTTTAAGATTTGCATGAGGCTGGAAGTTTATTCATCGTCCAGTTTCAAAGAACATATATTTCAAATAGTAGTTCATTTTAATACTGTTTTATGAGGGAACAGGACAGGAGTCTACTACAGAAAGCCTCTGAAAGACTCTACCCAATAGGGTATCAAAGTAGATGCTGAGACTCATAGTTAAACTTTGGGCAGAGTGCAGGGAATCTTATGAAAGAAGGGGGAGATAGAAAGACCTGGAGAGGACAGGAGCTCCACAAGGAGAGCAACAGAACCAAAAAATCTGGGCACAGGGGTCTTTTATGAGACTGATATTCCAACCAAGGACCATTCATAGAGATAACCTAGAACCCCTGCACAGATGTAGCCCATGGCAGCTCAGTATTCAAGTGGGTTGCCTAGTAATGGAAACAAGGACTGTCTCTGACAAGAACTCAGTGGCTGGCTCTTTGATTACCTCCCCCTGAGGGGGAAATAGCCTTACTAGGCCACAGAGGAAGACAATGCAGCCAGTCCTGATGAGATCTGATATGCTAAGGTCAGATGGAAGGGGAGGAGGACTTCCCCTATCAGTGGACTGGGGAGGGCATGGGAGAAGAGGGAGGGAGGATGGGATAAGAAGGGAACAAGGGAGGGGGCTACAGCTGCGATACAAAGTAAATAAACTGTAATTAATAAAGAATAAATAAATTTATTAAATAAATAAATACTGTTTTATGTAATCCTGTATCTTTCCCAATGCAATCTCAGCAGCCTTACTCATTGCTGGTACTTGCCTTGGTTATGGTTACTACTGCTCTGATGAAACACAATAACCAAAAATAACTTGGGGAGGAAAGGGTTTATTTCACCTGTAGTTCCATATAATAGTTTATCACCAAAAGTAGTTAGGGCAGGAACTTACAAAGGGCAGGAACCTGGAGGCAGGAGCTGATGCAGAGGCCATGGGGGTGTGCTGCTTACTGGCTTGCTCCACATGCTTGCTCAACCTTGTTTCTCTCTCTCTTTCTCTCTGGTTTGTTTTTTGTTGTTGTTGTTTTGTTTTGTTTGTTTGTTTGAGACTGGGTTTCTCCGTATAATAGCCCTGCCTGTCCTGAAACTTGCTCTGTAGATCACAATGGCCTCAAACTCAGAGATCCTCCTGCCTCTGCCTCCTGAGTGCTGGGATTGAAGACATGCACCACCACTGCTTTGCTCTGCTTATATAACTCAGGACTACCAGCTCAGGGATGGCACCACCCTCAATGGGCTGGGCCCTCCCCCACAAAACACAAATTAGGAAAATGCCCTATAAGCATGCCTCTAGCCCAATCTTATGGATACATTTTCTTCATTGAGCTTCCCTCCCCTCAGATGACTTTAGCTTGTGTCAAGTTGACAAAAAGCTAGTCAGTGTAGTACTTAAGACAGTCTCTTGATTAACCATCATGGCTGCTCGTTAGAGAACTTTCGGTGAGGAAGTGATGTAAGGACCACACACAAGCACAGAATGACTGGCAGCATGAGGAGTGTCTAGTTGCACACAGAGGCCCACATGAAGCATAAGCAATCTTACAGAGACAGAAAGATTAAACAAAGCAAAACCTGCCAATACCCTATGCTGACATAGATGCAGAGCAACAAGACCATTTATCTGCTGCTGGTGAAACTGCAAACTGGTACAGCTGCTTTAAGGACAATTTGCAAGGTTTTGACAAAGCTTAAGCACAGTCTGACCATAGGAATCCATCAACCACCCTCAAAAGCCTTTTTCCAATTGTGCTGAAAACTTAGATCAACGTTAAATCCTGCATGTGAGTGTGTACAGCAGCATCTCATCATTGCCCAGAACTGGAAGAAATCAAGACAGCCTTCAACAGGCAAGACAAACAGTCTACAGTATATCTGCATAGTGGGTTATTGTTCAGCAATAAAAAGAAATGAGCTATCAAGCCGTGAAAAGCCATAGAGGAACTTTGGATTCACCCTGCTAAGTCAGAGAAGCCAGTAGAAAAGTCTGTATGTTATGTGAATCTCAGTATATGACACTTTAGGAAAGGCACAATTCTAGAGGGTATAAGAAAAACCAGAACTGTGACATCAGGGGCTTGGGGACTGAGAGGGAAGAGCAAGTGGGTCATGGGAGCTGTGAGTAAGGGAGAATACTACTCTGTATGAATAGTTTTTAAGGTAGTGGTGGCTGCCGAGACACCTTCAGAGCTGGACAGCACAGACACTGACCCTTACTGCAATCCGTAGGCGTTGGTTAGTGATAATAAAGCACCATTGCCTTATTAATTATAATAGATATGCTGTACTGGTAGAAGATATTAATGAGGGATGCTGCATTGTACAGAGGTAATAGCAAATGTGAACTATCTGCTAAGTTTCTATAAACCTAAAATTTCCAATATTTGATGTCTAACTGAAAAAGAAACTGAGGAAGACAGTATACAACATAAGAATGTTACATGTTCGTGAACTGGCAAAATTACTGTTGTGAAATGGCTACATTGCCAAAAGTAACCTCAGATTCAAAGCAGTTTCCATCAAAAGTCCATTGAAATTCTTCTAATAAGTATTTTAAAAATCCAAGAATTGAGACAGAAATACAAAAGACCACATATGGCCAAAGACATCCTAAGCAGGGGGGAAAAAACCTGCTGGAGGTATCATAATACCTGACTTTGAATAATATTACAAAGCCAAGGTGACAAAAATAGGAAGGTGCTGGCATAAAAACAGAAATGTAGATCAATGGAGAAAAGCAGAGATCCAAAAATAAACCTATAAACACATCTGTGGTCATTTAATTTACTATAAAAGTATCAAAATCATATAGCAGGAAACAAGCAGCCTATTCAACAAGGGATGCTGAACATCTGATGAACATCTGAAAAAGATGCAATTAGATACATATTTCCCAACCTGTACAGAAATCAATATAATATGGATTGAATACCTCAATTTAAAGGTAAAATGCATAAAGTACTAGAAGAAAACACAAGAAATGACTTCAAGACAGAGATATGAGAAAGAACTTTCTGCACAGGACTCTAATAGCACATGAAATAGCTCTAAGAATGAATGAAAGGGACTGAATAAAATTAAACACTTGCACAGCAAAGGAAACTATCATAGTGAACAGAAAGCCTACTAAATAGGAGAAAAACTTTGCCAGCCATGCTCAGACAGGGAGTTCATATCTAGACTATAAAAGAACCACAAAATTGAAAACAAAAATATTGCCAGTCAGTAACTGAGCAAATGATATGGACAGTTCCCAGAAGAAGAAACTATAATGGCCAATAGGAATTGGCATCAGCTACTTGCCTCACTGCTGCCATAAAATAAGCAACAAGAATGCTAGGAAGATGTTTCAGTGAGTGAGAACACTTGCTGCAGAAACATAAGGTCTGAGTTTTTTTTTTTAATATTAATTACAGTTTATTCACTTTGTATCCCAGCTGTAGCCCTTTCCCTCATTCCCTCCCAATCCCACCCTCTGTCCCGTATCTCCTCCCATGCCCCTCTCCAAGTCCACTGATAGGGGAGGACCTCCTCCCCTTCCATCTGTCCCTATCCTATCAGGTCTCATCAGGACTGGCTGCATTATCTTCCTCTGTGGCCTGATAAGGCTGCACCTCCCTGAGGGGGAGGGGATCAAAGAGTCAGCCACTGAATTCATGTCAGAGACAGTCCCTGTTGCCATTACTAGGGAACTCACTTGGACACTGAGCTGCCATGGGCTCCATCTGTGCAGGAGTTCTCGGTTATCTCCATGCATGGTCTTTAGTTGGATTATCAGTCTCAGAAAAGACTCCTGGGCCCAGATTTCTCAGTTCTGTTGCTCTCCTTGTGAAGCTCCTGTCCCTCCAGGTCTTTCTGTCTCCCCCTTCTTTCATAAGATTCCCTGCACTCTGCCCAAAGTTTGGCTATGAGTCTCAACATCTGCTTAGACACCCTGCAGGGTAAAGTCTTCCAGAGGCCCTCTGTGGCAGGCTCCTGTCCGGTTCCCTGTTTTCTCCCTCTTCTGATATCCATCCCAGTTGCCTTTCTGAGTGAGGACTGATCATCTTACCTTGGGTCCTCCTTCTTGCTTAGCTTCTTTAGGTGTACAGATTTTAGTATGATTATCCTATATTACATATCTAATATCCACCGATAAGTGAGTATATACCATGTGTGTCTTTCTGCTTCTGGGATAGCTCACACAGGATGATCTTTATTAAATCCTACTGTTTGTCTGCAAATTTCATGATTTCCTTGTTTTTAATTAAATTTAATTTAATTAAATTTAATTTAATTAAATTTAATTTTTTTAACAATTAAAAAAATTAATTGTTTTTAATTGTATTCCTTTGTGTAAATGTACCACACTTTCTGTATCCATTCCTCAATGGAGGGATACCTGGGTTGTTTCCAGGTTCTTGCTATTACGAATACAGCTGCTACAAAAATGGTTGACCAAATGTCCTTGCTGTATAGCTTTGGATATATGCCTAGGAGTGGTATAACTGGATCTTGAGGAAGCACTATTCCTAATTGTCTGAGAAAGCACCAGATTGATTTCCAAAGTGGTTGTACAAGTTTACATTCCCACCAGCAATGGAGGAGAGGTCCCCTTTCTCCACATCCTCTCCAGCATGTGTTGTCACTTGAGGTTTTGATCTTAGCCATTCTGATGGGTGTAAGGTGAAATCTCAGGGTCATTTTGATTTTCATTTCCCTGATTACTAAAGACTTTGAGCATTTCTTTAAGTGTTTCTCTGTCATTTGATATTCCTCTACAGAGAATTCTCTGTTTAGCTCTGTATCCCATTTTTTAATTGGATTACTTGATTTGTTGCTGTTTAACTTCTTGTGTTTTTTATATATATATTCTGGATATTAGCCCTCTCTCTGTCAGATATAGGGTTGGTGAAGATCCTTTCCCAGTCTGTAGGCTGTCGTTTTGTTCTGATAACAATGTTCTTTGCTTTACAGAATCTTTTCAGTTTCATGGGGTTCTCTTTATTGATTGTTGATCTTAGAGCCTGTGCCGGTGGTGTTGTGTTCTGGAAGTTGTCTCCTGTGCCAATGAGTTCTAGGCTCTTCCCCACTTTTTCTTCTAACAGATTTAGTGTGTCTAGTTTTATGTTGAAGTCTTTGATCCACTTGAACTTTAGTTTTGTGCAGGGTGATAAATATGTATCTATTCGCATTTTTCTACATATAGACTTCCAGTTAGACCAGTACCATTTGTTGAAGATGCTGTCTATTTTCCATTGTATGCTTTTGTCTTCTTTGTCAAAAATCAAGTATCTGTAGGTATGTGGGTTTATTTCTGGGTCTTCTATCTATTCCATTTATCCACCATTCTGTTTCTATGTCAGTACCATGCAGTTTTTATTACTATTGTTCTGTAGTACAACTTGAGATCAGGGATGGGGATAACTCCACACGACCTAAGGCTATCCTGCTAAAAGCAATCTACAGATTCAATGCGATTCTCATCAAAATACCAACACAGTACTTTACAGACCTTGCAAGAACCATTCTCAACTTCATATGGAAAAACAAACAAACAAACAAACAAACAAACAAAAACAGAATTGCCAAAACAATCCTCTACTACAACAACAGTAGGTCTGACTTATGGCCAACCTTTGGGCAGAGTGTAGGGAATCTTATGAAAGAAGTGGGAAACTGTAAGATTTGGAGAGGACAGGAACTCCACAAGGAGAGTAACAGAACCAAAAAATCTGAGCACAGGGGTCTTTCCTGAGACTGATACTCCAACCAAGGACCATGCATGGAGATAACCTAAGACCCCTGCACAGATGTAGTTCAGGGTCCAAGTGGGTTCCATAGTAATAGGAATAGGGACTGTCTCTGACATGAACTGATTGGCCTGCTCTTTAATTACCTCCCCTTGAGGGGGGAGCAGCATTACCAGGATGCAGAAGAAGACAATGCAGCCACTCCTGGTAGACCTAATTGACTAGGATCAGAAGGAAGGAAAAGAAGACCTCCCCTATCAGTGGACTTAGGGAGGGGCATGCGTGCAGAGGGGGAAGGGAGGGAAGGGTTGGGAGAGGAGGAGGGAGGGAACCACAAGGGGATACAAAGTGAATAAAGTATAATTAATAAAAAATTAAAAAAAAAGTCAGGCACAGCTGCTCATTCTTGTAATGCCGTTCTTGTGAGGAGTGGAAACGTGAAGGTCCATAAGGCTTCAGGTTTAGTAAGTGACCACACACATACACCAGCACGCTTATAAACCCCATGTACACACACACACACACACACACACACACAATGACTAACAATGACAGAAAAAAATAGAAAACAAAAACTTAACAACAACAAAAGCACCTGAGAAAAGCAACTTAAGGAAGAATGGGTTTATTTTAACACTTCCAGAGAACACTGTCCACCTTGGAGTGGACGATAAGCAGCAGAAAAGAAAGGGAATGATCACTTAGTGTCCATAGTGAGGAGGCAGGGAATGACGAATGCTTGTGTTTAATTCGTTTTGCTTTTTTTATTCATTCATTCTATGGCCTCAGACCACAAAATGATGTCACCCATAGTTAAGATGGGACCTTCCACCTCAACCTAATATAGATCATAGCCAGGCCCAGAAATTTCTTTCCATGGTGATTCTAAATGTCATGAAGTTGAGAGTAAAAATTGACTGTCACAGTGCCTAAAACAGTACCCAACTCCTGTAACCATCAGAGAAATGCAGAATAAAACTACTTTTAGATCCCAACTTACCCCAGTTAGATTATATATAAAAAAAAATGATAACAGCAAGTGTTGTTGGCAAGGATTTATGCAGTTATTGGGAGGAACCCTTACTCATTGTTGATGGGAGTAGTCCAACTACTAAGGAAATCAGTGATGGTGTCTCAAAATACTAAAAATAGAACTACCATGTAACCCACATACTCCACTCCTAGGCATATATGCAAAGAACTATAGTTTTTCAAAGAATACCTATTGTTTATTGTTTAATGTTGCTTATTGTTGCTCTATTCATAATACAGGAGCAGTCGGTCAATTTTTTTTCCAACAGATGAGTGGATGATTAAAATGTAAAAGATGTGCAGACAATGGAATTTCATTAAACTATAAACAAAAAATAAATAAAAATTTCATGAAAATTGATGGATCTGGGGAGCACTAAGTGAGGTGACCAGGACTCAAAAATACAAACATCTCATCTTCTCTTTCATGTAGGAATTCTAACTTCTAAAGTTTATTGTCTGTGTATAAATGGCTATTAATACATAGGATATGAAAATAGAAAAGAGACCAAAAGAGGTATCACGAAAGTGAAAAATAGGACACATGTGCCATGAACAAGGCAAGAAAACTGTTGAGGGTGGAAGATTACAAAGAAATGAGAGGATGGAAGAGAAGAGGGAAGAGAGGCAATTTTTTTGAAAACAATTTTCTGAAAATACTATATCTAGTATGCTAATTAAAATTAATATTTTTAAATGATGCCTGATTTTTGGATGAAAGAATTTTAAAAAGCATTGTGCTAAATTATACAACTGTAGCAGTACCAGTGTCCATCAACTTTTCAGAAAACACAGAATAAAGTAAGCAGTATGCCCAAGATAACCAACTTGATGTCTGTTGTTATGGTATACTTAATAATGGACCCTCCTTTTGTTCTCAAAACTATCCCAGGGAAAAGAGAATCGACATCTTTTTTTTGTAACAATTTTGAGACACGGTGTCACTCTGTAATGTCAGAAATGGGCTAACACTTACTCTGTGGCCCAGGTTGGCCTAGAATTGACTATATAGCAAATGCTATGCTTGAAACACATATGTAGCTCAGGTTAACTTTGATCATTAGATGAGCCTCCTGCTCTAGCCCCCTGAGTGCTGGGACTACAAGTATGTGCTACCACCTCTAGCCTTCATGGCCGCATCTGAATACAAAATCCTGTACACCCTTTTAAAGCTTTAAAACGTCTTGATGAAGACAATTTTGTTTTATTTCTAAAGGAGAAAAATGGAAAGGAGAGAATATGACACTTTCTCAAGACCAGACAATTCTACACTGGCAGAACTTACAGTCAAATCTTGCTTCTAAAATGAAAGCTGTGGGGACAGGTCCCCACTCGTCACCCTTCATAAAGACTGGATTCCTACAATTTTCAATAGACTGGCTAGGAGGGGTTATCATGGCCCCAATCCTCTCTTCAATTTCCCCTTCCCATGGATAGGCTCTTCTGCTAGTTTGGCTATTAAAGATGGAATTTCATTTTATCTGTGTATGCCGGCAAGTTGACTCTCCAGGAAAGAAAAAAAAATTTTTTTCCTAGAATTTGCAGAGTGCACTGTATAAACACACCAATGATGGCTAATTTCAAGCTATCTATATTATATTTCTGAAATCCAGGTTGAGACAAGAAATGAATAGTGGATCCTGTTTTGAATTGGTTCTCAGCCCACAACAAGTTCTTGCCATCTACTTTGATGATATCAAGTTCAAGCTCACCCAAAATCTGACCCCAATTTTATTGTCCAATATGCCCATCTAGTCAGTGTCTTCATTACCCAAGCTATATACCCTGCTACTTTGACCGTCATGCTTTAGATAAGTTGGACACATTTAGGCCCTAAAATACTTCATTTGTTAGTTACCCAACTTAAAAATATTTTTCTTAAGATTTGTCTATCTTATTTTACTTACCGTAGTGTATGTTTATATTTATACCTTATATTTACACTGTGTACATAAACATACACATACATACATATACACACATATGTTTGCTTGCATGTACATCATATACTGGTGCCCATACAGGCAAGAAGAGGACCTCACAGCCTTTGGAACTGGAGCTGTAGGTGTTATGAGCCCATGTGGGTTCTGGGAATCAAACTTGGAGCTTCTGCCAGAACAAGTTCTCTGAACCACTGAGCCATCTCTGAAGCTTGATACTCAACTTTTTATAAACAACCCAAAACCTTATTCCTCCATAACATTTTCTTTGAACATATAGAAATATCAATCATGTCTCTTCTCTACACTCACCAAAAACTGTTAAAGAACAATACTTAATCTTAACTATAGCAGCATTGATTATTCAAAATGTACTTACATGATGTTGTTGAAACAGCTCAGGACTTGGTGGTTCTCAGCCTTCCTGATGCTTTGACCCTCTAATACAGCTCCTGATGTTGTGGTAACCCCCAACCATAAAATTTTCATTGCTACTTCATAACTGTAGTTTTGCTACTATAATGAATCGTAACGTAAATATCTGTGTTTTCCAATGATCTTAGGTGACCACTGTGAACACGACCCACAGGTTCAGAACCACTGGAATAGAGAGCCCAAATTTCTCATTAGGCCACTGATATCCCAAGTAGTCAGCAGCAAATCACCTAGATGTTCTTTATTATTATTATTATTAATTTTTATTTTTTTATATTAATCACAGGTCATTTACTTTGTATCCCAGCTGTAGACCCCTCCCTCATTCCATCCCAATCCCACCCTCCCTCTCTCATCTCCTCCCTGCCCCCTTTCCAAGTCCACTGCTAGGGGAGGTCCTCCTCCTCTTCCATCTGACCCTAACTTATCAGTTCTCACCAGGACTGGTTGCCATGTCTTCCTCTGTGGCCTAGCAAGGCTGGTCCTCCCTCGGGGGTGTGGGGGAGGTAAAGGAGTTCATGTCAGAAATAGTTCCTGTTCCCCTTACTAGGGTACCCACTTGGATGCTGAGCTACCATGGGCTACATCCCAGCAGGGGTTAAAGGCCCTGGTTTTACCAATTTGCAAAATGAAAGTAATAAACTTGTCTATTTTCCATTCTTAGAATCCATTATCCCATGGGAAATGGACTTTTTGCAACCACAAATCACAGAAACAGTCTCATGCTTAGATTTTGAAATTGTCTAATATTGCCCTGTTCCATTTTAGAGGCATCCTCTCTACCCTTTCAGACCAAGAGAATTCTGTTCTCTAGCAGCCTTCCTCCAAGTCCCTCACCCTCAGGCCTCTTCAAAACAGAGTTCCACCCACAAAAATGTCACAATGAGACCTATTAGTTTGTAAAATGTATATAGCTGATAGACAAAAACAATACGTAAATTCTAGAATAAGTGATTATATGAAAATTAAGCACAATAATTTTTACTTAATTTTGTAAAAGTTATTATTCAAAGACTTAAAAGCACATTAAAAAAAAAAGCATAGCAAAAACTCCTTTTAAACCAGACACAGGTGCACAAGCCTGTAATCCCAGCACTCAAGGAGGCAGAGCAGATCACTGTAAGTTTTAGGCCAGCTTAGCCTGGTTTACAAAGAGAGTCCAGGAAAGCCAAGGCTATACAGAGAAATCCTGTCTCTAAATAAATAAGTAGATAAAACTCCTTTTAAATGAAAGTTTATGGTTAAGTGTTTTTAATGCTTCTTATAAAATATTTCTGATATGATCATACCTTTAAGATCTAAAAGGAGCACCAAGAAAAAAAAAACAAACAAACAAACATGATTTGCAGGATTTTTTTTTTTTAATGCAGCCTCATAAGAATTACATGATGCAGGGCCAGTGAGATGGCTTCGTGGCTGCAGTTGCTTAGCTGCAAGTCTAACGATCCCAGAGTTCCACATTGTGCAAAGAGAGAACAGACTCCTGGAAGTTGCCCTTTGACCTCCACCCATGAGCACACACAACAGTATCAGCATTTCTTTTTTTTAATTTTTAAAATAATTACGTGAGGTGATGAAATTCAGCTTTATGTTTCATCAATCAAGCTATATTCCTAAACCATTACAAGGGCCGACAGCTGTTTCCTTTGTATCTTTTCATAGATTCCAAAGGCGTCTTCCGGCCCTCTCTCAGTTCTCTCTAATGCTAACCTTTGCAGACCGTGGTGCTTGTTTTCTCTTTACGCCCATGAATCCAGCGTGTGGTGGTGTAACTGCAAGAGGCTGTGTGCAACCCTTTTAGCCACGGTGTTCTAGAATTCAGTTTCTCAAGTAAGGACAAGCAAACAGCTCGAGCTGATACTGGATGCAAATTTTCATGCTGTTGCTAATAGAATCAGAGTAGTGGGCAGGTTGTAAATAGAGGTCATGCATTTCCTTGGAAGTCGCTGTGCAGCTGGAGACCCGCATAATCAGCTTGTTTGGAATGTGCAACATCAAGCCTCTTCTTAGACCTGCTAAGTCAGACTCGGTGTTTTATCAAAATCTCCGAGCTGCTTGCTTATTTGCGATATGCCACTTCAAACCGAGTGACAGCCCCACCTGTACTGGATGCTGCAATCACAGCTGCTCACTGTTTCATAAGGCAGCCCTCTGTAATTCTTCTCTTAAAGTAGCCAACTCACGATTATTTTCTATCTTTGTGTATACACATACATATTTGATACATTTGTGTGTACATGCATGCGTGTGCACATGTGACTGCTGCCAGACACACGCCACGATTGAGAGACCTGGGGTGTCAGTCCTTGCTTTCTACCAGTCTGAGATAGTTTCTCTTGTTTGATGCTGTGAACAAGAGTCTGGCCCCCTGTGAGTGATTGTCCAGTCTCCTGTTTCCTCCTTCCATCTTGCTATAGGAACACTGGGATTAGGTGCTTCTTATCTAATACTTTCAGACTTTACATTCAGTGGTGGATTCATCTATTTGGCAGACAAAATACTGACCAAAAGCAACTTAGGAAACAGAGGGTTTATTTTGCTTTTCAGTTCTAGTGGGATAGAATCCATCATTAGGAAAACAGCATGGCAACAGAAGCCTGAAGCTGGCCTGGCAGTCAGGAAGTAGAGAGATGACATTTCATTAGCACACAAGAAGGAGAGGGAGAGAGAAAGAGAAAGAGACAGACAGAAAGACACAGAGACACACAGAGACAGAGACATAAAGACAAAAAAAAACAGAGATAGAGACAGAGAAAGAGAATGGGTGGGCCTGGCTATACCACTCATATCCAGTGATGTACTTGCCCTGGGAGATTTCGCTCTACTCCCTAAATAGCAATACTTCCCAGATAGCCTATGTGGAGTGTGGTGGTTTGAATAGGAATGGCCTCCGTCGGCTCATATATTTGAATTCTTGACCATTAGGGAGTGGTGCTTCCTGAGAGGGATTAGGAAGTGTGGCCTTGTAGGAGGAAGCATGTTGTTGCAAGAGGTGGGCTTTGGGATTTCAAATATTGGAGCTGGGCCAATCATCTCTCTCTTCCTGCTGCCTGAGGATCTGTAGAACCGTCAGCCACCATGTCAGCCTGAGTGCAGCCATGCTCCCTGCCATGATGATAACAGACTAAACTTCTGAAACTGTAAGCCAGCCCTAATTAAATGCTTTCCTTTGTAAGAGTTGCCATGGTCATGGTTTCTCTTCACAGCAATAGAACACTGGCTAACACAGGGAGTGCTTCTCATTCAAACTGTCACTTACAGGTTAGGAGGTAGCCAAAATCAGGTCCTTAGGTTGAAATATCTTCCAGCTTCCCAAATCATTCTTTATTTGTTTGAGATAGGGCCTCATGTAACTCCATCTGTCCTCAAACTTGATAGGTAGGCAAAGGTGACATTAAACTTGTGGTCCTCCTGCTTCACCCCACAAGCTTTAGGGTTAAGCCCTACCACACCTAGCTTCCAAACCACCAATTAAGATTCACTTGAAAGTATTGCTTTAATGCTTTCTCTTGCTCAAATGAATCAGTCAGTGTCCAAATTCATTAGTCTGTGGATTGTAACCAAATGTGATCTGAATTTTTCTACCCTTATTTTGCAATCTTTTCTACATGGCAGCTCTATTCCAACAAAATTGATCTGGCTGTGTGCGTAATAACCTTTGTGGAAGACTTATTTTCTGCTTCTGATGACCCTTACCTCATGTGGCTCACCAGTCATTATAAATGCTCTCTTTTTCTGTATTAATCAGCTTTATTTCAATTTAAGTATAATAAGGAGACGGACTAAAAGAAGATTACTACCGGAAAGCTAGTTTGTAGATCATAATTCCCCAAAGGCAGGAGGGTGTGTATCAGTCAAGCGCTGAATCAGATAAGAGGCAGAGCAAGGACAAAGCCTATAGGCAATAGCTTTTAATAAGTTTGCTATGGGCAAGAAGGGAGTGAAGCTCAGTAAGCAGACTTGGGACTGACTAATTTGATTAACTTCAGTCAATTCTATAGGGGATGAAGTTTGTATGTGGTGTCTGGTATTTTAAAAATTATGTGTTCCAGACCAGGTGAGTTGCAGTTTAGAGTATGAAAGTCCAATAAAGGAGTTCTCTCTGGCACCACCAAGACATCACATGTCAAACCATCAGAAAGCAGAAAATAAAGGACCTGAGCAATACACTCCCTAAAAACTTAGAAGTGCTTTCATCTTGATCTATGATGAGAACATCTGTTTTTACTTGCCCCAAATTTGAGCATTCTTTGTTTAAACATTTGTTTATATTATTTTATGTGTATGAATATTTTGTCTGTGTCCATGCATGTGTCCTACATACATTTCTGATGCCCAAGAAGAGGCCAGTGGATATCCTGAAACTGCAGTTATGAATGGTTGTGAACTACCATGTGAGTCTAGGAATCAAACCCAGGTCTTCTGCAAGAGCAACAAAGGCTCTAACCCACTGAGCCATCTCTTTGGATAACTCAGTGATCTCAAACAGTACTTCTGCTCTTGTTCTCTATGATGACAATGCCTAGGGTTCAAACACTGATGGGAGGAGCTGACATGGACACAAGAAAGCCCTCATTGTGCCTTCATCCCAACCCCATTTTTACGTTAGGGAAGCTCTCTAGAGATTTTGCCTAGGTTTTAATTCATCAACCAAAATGTTCTGTGACGACAAAACTAGTGGGCTCAATTGGAAAGTCACATGGCTCCGAGTTGAGTTCAGCAAACAGTGTCTTCTTGGGGAAATCCAACTACTTCGTTGAATTCTTTTTGCTCTGGGAGAAAATCCAAGTCACATGATTTACCTAGTACATGACGTTGCCGAAAGCACGGCAAGCATTCCTTGCCTCACAGTGGAACATGATATGTGTGAGCACATCCATAGCTAAATATATATATATATATATATATATATATCCCTGAAGATATATACAGAGTTAAGGGATGCTGGGGGGCGGGGGGAAGACATTTTCTTAAGTGATGTAGACATTGGTAAAGTGTCCACGTTTCTAGAAACAACCCTAATGAAACTTGCTGGGTCACATACACAAAGTAAACAAAACATGGATGCAGATGGAGGAACAATTGGGAGTGGAGAGAGGAATCAGTGAGGCAAGTGAGGGAGATAAGCCTGAGGTGTGAATATGGTTGAAATACATTAGGTATGTATATGAAAATATCATAATGAAGCCCATCATTATGCATAATTAATATAAGCTAGCAAAACGTTTTCAAAAGAGAATAGCCTCATACTTGAAAAACCAAAAGGCCACTAATATAAGGCTTGGGGTTGTTTTTGACCATCTGCCATTCAGAGGGTTCATTTACCCAGTGTTCTCTTGGTGGCAGGCCCAGAACATCTCAGATAAATGCTCATATTCTTTCAGAAAATTTGTAATTAAAATGCTGTATCAGACCTGATAAAACAGGGTCAGATGAAAGGGGAGGAGGTCCTCCCCAATCAGTGGACTTGGAAAGGGGCAGGGAGGAGATGAGGGAGGAAGGGTGGGATTGGGAGCGAATAAGGGAAAGGGATACAGCTGGGATACAGAGTTAATAAATGTAACTATAATAAAAAAATTAAATTAAAAAAATACTGTATCAGGACTAAAGAGATAAGTAGTGGTTAATAGTACCTGATGCTCTTCCAGAAGACCCAGAATCAATTCCCAGTGGTGGCTCAAACCCCTCTGTAAATCTAATCTCAAACGATCTGATTCATTGTTCTGGCCTCCTTGGGTACCAAGCACATACATGGTACATATACATTCAGACAAAACACCTATATACATAAAAATAAATATAACATAAGTAAAATATTGAAACTTTTATTTCTATTTTTGTTTGATTTTTTTTGGAACAGGGTCTCTCTCTATAGCCCTGGATGTCCTGGAACTCACTATGTAGACCAGGTTGGCATTGAATTTATAGAGATTTGCCTGCCTCTGCCTTCCTTCTGAAGCTGGAATTGCAAGCAAGTACCACCACAGCTGGCCTGAAATATATTTTCCACCAAAAGTAGTGAAATGCTCTGTAGAAATTATCTCATTCTTCCTTTAAAAATCTATGAAAAGGATGAATAATAACAAAATGGTGCTTTCCTGTATGTGCACCACCCATGCACAGATAATCAAAGAAGCCAGAAGAGGGTGTCAAATGTCCCAAATTAAAGTTACAGGCAGTTTCAAGCCACTGAACCTGCATGCTAGGAACTAAACCTGCATCCACTCGAAGAATAGTAAGCATTCTTATCATCTGAGCCCTCTCTCCAGCCCTTCACACTATCCATAGAAGGAAAGAAACAGAGACTTGTGGGAAGGAATTAGCTTATGAAAGACCACACAGAGGCAGCAAGAGTTGATGAGCTCACACCAGAACTTCTTGACACTACCCTATTGCTAAAGACAGCATATGTATTGGTCACATGACATGGAGAAATTAAGTTGCTACTGGTTAAGAAGTTTCTGCCCTTGGCTAGCTTTCATGATATGAGAAGGTACTGTGCAGGTTCCTAGGGGAGAAAAAAAAAGTCATCAATAGTCCTACTATGCTGTGAACCCTGTAAATGCAAAAATGACCAGAGTAGCAAGATACACCCCAAAAATGCAAGAGTGGTTTGAATGTTACGGGGATAACCAAGCACTCTCTGGTGGGATTTATAGCCTACAACACAGGAAAAAGTGCTTGTCTGATGCTGTAAACCTAGCCAAATAAAAATGGTTGTGGAACCCACAGGCTCCCAGGAGTGAACATATTATTGTTACTCTGTTCATTGGACATAGTATCAAACTGCCTTCTAAATCTGTGTCTCCCTACCCATGGACTAGTGCAGCTTTTCGATCTCATTGCAGAAGTTTCCTTGTAGTAATGGAGGGTAGTTAATGCAGAAAATGAACAACTGGTCCAAGTATAGAGAATAAATGTCAGTGAAGTGCTCAGCCACAAAATATGCATCTATATAATCCCTCCTTCCTAAAGCTCCAGAGCTAAGAAGATTGCAAGATTCAGAGATTTTGGCAGCTTGGAGCAAAACAGTGTCTCCCAGACATTAAAGCATCACTTTACTCATAAATTTATAACAGCCGAGGCTCCCTACACAAGATCTGCACAAGATGAAGCCAGTCAGCTTTCTAGCACGAAGTGGGAAGGGTGGGAAGAGCCCCACCCTTAACTAAGGTGCTATAGGCAAGTGATAAAATCTGAGGGAGAGAGAATCATTTTTCTTTAAGGGTGTGATTCTCCTGGTAGGTTGACCATCCTCCAGCAGATGGACTCAAACCCAGGAGTCTGTAGACAGTAGAAGATGGAGACAATGGACTAATAAAACAAAATGAGAGAGAACATCAAGTTGGAAGGTAGTTAGGTGGGGTGGATATAAGAGTTGTATATAGTTAAAATACATTGCATGGGGCTGGAGAGATGGCTCAGTGGCTAAGCGCATTGTCTGCCCTTACCAAGGACCTGGCTTCAATTCCCGGCACCCACATGGCAGCTTACAACGGTCTGTAACTTCAGTTTCAAGGAATCTGACACCTTCACACTAATGCACATAAAATTAAATTAAATAAATTGTTTTAAAAAATACATTGCATGAAATTCTCAATATTTTTTAAGTTGGTAGGCTAGATTACCTACAATGGAAATTCTCTTCCCATTGCTCTTACAATGGTGCACGCCTGCAATGCCAGCACTTGGGGAGAAAGAGACAGGCAGATCTCTGTGAGTTCAAGGTCAGTCTGGTCTACAAAGCAAGTTCCAGGATAGCCAGAGCTACATAGAGAGAGACCCTGTCTCCAAAACAAAACAAAACACCTATTGCTCTTACAAAAGCCTCAGGAAAATAAACATAGATAAATTTAAGCATTTTTGTGGTATTGTACCACAATTCTCA
Organism: Psammomys obesus; assembly: GCF_907164565.1. Lineage (NCBI taxonomy): Eukaryota > Metazoa > Chordata > Mammalia > Rodentia > Muridae > Psammomys > Psammomys obesus. The sequence goes on along the minus strand of NW_026585689.1, from coordinate 2,617,025 downwards.
TTCTAATCTAACATCAGTAAAATAAGAGCAGTTAATGGAATGAATGTTGGAGTTGCTTGTTTCTCCTCAGTTGAAAGAGGACGAAGAAAAAGGAGGAGAGAAGGAGGAGAAGTAGGAGTAGGCTGAAGAGAAGAAGGTGATGATAATGAAAACATTACTCCCAGACTTAAGGCAATGCTCATGTGGATCCTAGACTCCAATATTTTTGAGCATGTGTGTGTGTGTGTGTGTGTGTGTGTGTGTGAGAGAGAGAGAGAGAGAGAGAGAGAGAGAGAGAGAGAGTCTGCGGGTAAGTGTCTAGAAAAAAAAACACAAGCGAGGGAAAGGTGTTTCTGAGGAAGAGAAAGAAGAAATTAAATCACAGGTGATATGAAAACAGAAAGGAACAGTAGAAAGGGTCTGGACAGAGGGTGGAGGATCATGATGGAAGGTGGAACGAGGAAGGAGCAAAAGCAAGTAATGCGTCAAAGTGCCAGAACAACCCCTAATACTTTGTATTCTAATTTAAAAGTTTTCCAATAATAAAAAGTATTTTAGGTATAAAATGAAACAAAACAAACAAACAAAAACAAAGAACCCCAGCCATTACCTCATTGCTACTTTTAATTAATGCTTGGAAAACAGGTGTGGGGTGATCAGCTCAAAGGAGCGCATGACCAATACTACCTGAACACTTATACTGTTTTTCTGGCACCTTCGAACATTTCCTGGCATATGTAACCTTTATCTACCAGCGATGAGCTAGAAAACAGTCAGCTGAAAAGGGCACAACAATTTATATTTCAAAGGAAAAGAAAATATGCACTGAAAATAATCATCCTCTCATTTCCAATTTTTTTTTTATTACATTTCACATTTACATCAGGACAGGAAGAAAAGCTATTTATACCAAAGAGGAAGTGAGTGAGTGTGTCTGTGTGTGCATGTGTGTGTTTATTCTAAGCCAAGCGGAGATAAAAATTAAACAGAAATTGCACTATTTTCACATGTGGTGGGCCTCCATTTGAGTCTGAGGTGTGTTCACTTGGGCATCCACTCATCTTTCAGAACAGGGAAGGTCTGGAGACCTGACACTCCCAAGAGACCGCGCACACAACACTGTATACCACTTTCCCTGGAGCAGGAGGCCCCTCCAGTGATGACAGAGGCAGTTCGCACTCACCCGGTGAGAATAACAAGACAGGATGTGGGGAAATGGCACATCCCTCAAGCACAGAGCTAGGCACTAGGAGCAGCATCAGGCTACGTGGTTGGAGCACATAGAAGATAGTAATCTTCTGTGGTCATGATGTGTTATTATGGGAAGGCACTGACTTTTCTGTGGTTTGGGTGGTCATTGTCATAAAAAAACTACAAGAGTTTCACAGTTACATGAAGAAGAAAACTGACTTTCCATCTAAAATCACATAGTTTATATTTATATTACCATCATACTACCATTAAATACATTTTGTTTTTCTTCAAAGATAGAGGTACACAAACTTCCATATTGGAGAAGTGAGCTTTTGTTTGTTTGTTTGCTTTTGTTTTGTGGTGGTTTTTGAGGCAAGGTCTCATGGAGCCCAGGCTAACCAAGAATTCACTATTTAGTTGAGGATGATCTTGAGCTTCTGACCATCCCGCCTCCACTTTTCTGGTTTTGTAATGGCAGGCAAGCACCACCATGCCTGTTTGAGGCAGTGCTCAAGACAGAAGTGAGGGCTTTGTGTGTGCTAAGCAAGCACTCTACCAACTCTACCTTACAAGCTCTGTGTAAAGGGATTACAAGTATTTTAACACTGTGTGTCATATAGGTTTCTGTGGCATATTGTGTAGTTGTCTTTAAAAACAACTTTATTAATGTCTCTTATTTATTTGTCTTATTTATTTGTATTTTTGTTATTTTTATGTGTGTGTAAGAGAGAGAGAGAATGTATTTATGTGCACAGGAGTACCTGCAGAGTCCTGAAGAGGGCATTGGGCTCCTTGAAACTGAATATACAGGTGGTTATGCGCCACCTGACATGGGTACTGGGAACTGAACTCACATCCTCTACTAAAGGACTGTGCACTCCCTCCAACCCATCACACTTTAAATATTTTAAACTTAGTAGATTCATCAGATATAAAAATGTCACAGCAACCTCTTCTCTAGGACATTGGCCAAATACCAGTTTAGGGAGAATGCTTTGCTTGGATAGAGAGACTTGGTCCATGTCCCCTCATCTCTTTCTTTTGCCACAGTGATAACTTCCCACCCCCATCCAGATCTGACACACAGAGCTGTGATTACAGAGTGGGTAGAAGATTCTGCTTCACTTCAGAGACCCTAGTATTCTGTGATCTGTGGTTCAGAGTGAGATGCCGGCATTGGGGGAAGTGAAGAGTACTTTCTCCGTGTCTGGTATCTATGGGTGCATGGATCTGACACACTGGATCCTGAACAGTGTATCCATGGAAATCCTGGGGAGGAACATGGGACCTTATGTGGATATTGGTGCTCAGTGCCACCTGAGCATGCAATTACTTCAGGAGCTGAGGCTCTGCAAGTGTTCTGTGCCCCTGAAATGTGGACAGCATACTAGAAATGGAAATAGAAGAAATGTCCTGATGGATGGCAGGTAGGAACTGGCAAGAACTGTGCTCACAATCACCTTCGGGACGGTATCACCTATGAAGTGGGCACAGGCAGGAAAGGGTTCTAAAGAAAGGGGGAAAGCAGAGTTGGGATTATCCCCAGCCTTTCCTCATTCTTATCATCATGGAAAACAAAATCCGGAGACACAATAAGAAATGGAGAGTTGATTATAGTGTGTACACTCACACTATAAGGTGAAGAGATGGGGAAAGGGAGGGAGGGAAGAAGAGGGAGAGAGATCACTGTGGTATTAGAGAGCTCGCTTTACGGACATACTTTAATGGAGGGGAGAATCACTTTTAAGGTGTGAAGAGGCAGGGAATTCCAGGAACAGGTTGGAAGTTTTTGTGGAAAAGGCTGTGCCTTCCTTTCTATCTCTATATGTGGTTTTCCGCTTGTGACAGATTCGTGATGGGAGCAAGAAGTTTTGTAAGGCTAATGATATAAAGATGCCATTATAATGAAAGGAAGGACAGTTGGCTTGTCTTGGTTGGCTGTGTTGGTCTCAGCAGTTTTAGGATGGGCTTCACTGTTTGGGTTGTCACATGATATCCTTCCTGCTTTCATCCAAATCTGTGGCTGCATGGTTCCTGTGAACAAGAATTCCTGGAAGAAAGCTGTGTCTGCAAAGACTGATTGACTGATTAGAACTGCAGTACAGTGGGGAAGTTGGAATGCTGCAAGTCCAGAGCCTAATTACACCTTATCTCAGGCTAATTCTAACCCCACAAAGAGCCATTCCTTGCCCATCTCTGTGTCGGAACTGTAACTAAAAGATAAAAACCCTTTTGGAATCTAGCAGACCACAAGGCTTTACCAGTCCAAAAGCTAGCACAGAGCAGGTTGCTGAGAGACTGGGTTGCTATGAAACAGCAGAGGATGGACGTGTCTACAGAGAGCAGAATCTGGACCATGTAAATATGACTCAGCAATAAGAAGGGCGGGAAGAAAAAGCTAAACTGGGGCATCAGGAGTACTATGTAGTCAATTTCTTGATCTCGTTAGTGAGTTGTGCAGGCCCTTTTTTGGCTCAGAGTTACCTGTGAAGGGTGGCTATGGGGCACAGGGAGGGAAAGACAGAAGCATGCCTGACTCTCAGTAGCCAAAGTTTGTATTCCCAAGATTTAAGGAAGGCAGAGCCTAGTGTCCCCAGCTACCTGCCATATCCTCCTAGTGCTTTATGAAGCGCTGAGAATGCTGCAGAGCTGGGTCTTAATGGATGCAGTGGGCCCACAGGCAATTACCAAGGTATCTGGAGCCTCGGTGGGTAAAGTAAACCTGTAGCAGAGGGCAGTGCCCACTAGCCAAGGGCTGAAAAAAGTTCACTCTTCCCTGAACAGGTGCCAAGTTCCAGAAGAAGCCTGAGAAAAGTGCAAAAACTGAGAGCAAAGCAAACAAAAGGGGTCAGTGATACGAGAATTATTATGGGGGTGAGGGGAGAAAGTTTCAAATAGACAAACAGGAAAATGGGTGTGAGCTCTCAGTAACGATTAATTAATGGACCACAAGTAATTTTTGGAGTAGGAATGCTATTTTCAAAGGTAAGGGGTATGAAATAATTAGTCTGGGGAAGCAGTGTCGGGTGAGGAATCATGGCGCACACACACAGAACTATCTCCACCATGATCACGCAGACTTTATCTGGGGCACATGGGGAAAGATCTTACTGAACATAAACATAATGGAGAGGTGGCTAGTTGGTATCATTTACTTATTCATTCAATTAACTGAACAAATACCGTTATGTGTAAAGCATGTTAGTTGTCAACAAGTGTTAAACGACAGAAGATCAGCCCTTGGCCTTTGGGGTAAGATGCTTTCTTTGGCTATGGTTACTCAAGGATATTTTAGAGGCTGCTTCTAACTCCCTGCCATTTCTTCTCAGTTGACAATTTTGGTTAGAAGAGAACGTGTATATACATATTTCCTGTGTTTTCCACAACAGGGATCCATTAATTCTTATTCTATACATAGAGCTCTCATATGTGCCATCTGTGAATTCAGCATGGCAATTTGTCAATTAAAATTGGCCCTTGGAACACTACCAAACACTACCAAACTAAGTCATAAACAGAAAAGTTCCCCTTTCCTGACTTCAAGCAGTGCTAATACTCATTCAACTGCTACTCCTGTAAGACAAAGGAAGTGTGTGGAAGGACTTTATTATTTTGGCTATCATCAGTTGAGCTTACATGAGGGGACTCTAATGAGCCCAGGGTTTTGACAAAGCCACTTTGTTGTGCTGGGTTTCAACAGGCAGAAGGAAGAGGAGGGAACACACAGGGATGAAGCAGAGTCAGGGATGAAGCAGAGTCATCATAATGCAGTGCAAACCTGGACTCTACTAGTTTTCCCAGCTCAAGTCCTCAACTCCAAGTTCACAAGTTCTTTGACCCTTGGTCAAAGGGTCTGAAATCCAAGTTCCTCACCACCCTTATCTGCCTCTCACACCACTCAGGTCTTTTCTTCTCTCTTTTTAGAGCATAAGGGTGATGATCCTTCATTGTGAGTTTCTTGTGCACATCTACAACTGCTCTCACCACGTTTTCTCACTGACTTATTGGAAAAACAAATCCTAGATATTGATTAACCTAATACTCGGCCTGATTCATGCCTATAACTGTGCTAGAGCTGCTCTCTCTGTCACACACACACACACACACACACACAGAGAGAGAGAGAGAGAGAGAGAGAGAGATCACTGCTGGAAGATCTTGCTTTAATTTGAGGCCTGAAATCTTCTTCATGAACCTTTAATACTGCCTAAAAAAAAGTTCCACCAAACTTTCCTAATTTCTTCCTTATAGACAGCATTAAGCCAACACCTTCCCCAGGACAAGTATATGGCACCCTTCCCCTGTTCTCACTCTTGATCAATGACCTTCGTTTCTTCTTTATGATCGAAGAAAAAAGATCAAAGTTGAAGTGATGGCTGAGTGAGTGAAAAGTGCTTGTCATGCAACCCTGAAAACTTGAGTTCAGTTCCCAGAACCCAACTGTCTTAGACAGTGTTCTATTACGATGAAGAAAGAGCATGACCACAGCAACTCTTATAAGAGGAAGCATTTAATTGGGGCTTGCTTACAGTTTCAGAGGATTAGTCCATTTTCAACATGATGGGTAACATGGCAGCAATCTGACATGGTGGTGGAGAGGTAGTTGAGAGTTCTACATCCAGATCAGAAGAGAGCAAGAAGAGAGAGAGAGAGATTGACGAAGGTTGGTTTGGGTTTCTTAAATCCAAAAGCCCACCTCCAGAAACACACTTTCTCCAGAAACACACTTTCTCTAACAAGGCCATACCTGCTCCAATAATGTCACACCTCCTAATCCTTCTTAATTAGTGCCACTTCCTAATGACCAAGCATCCAAATATATGAGCCTGTTGAGGTAATTTCTGGTTAATCCAGCACACTGACCCACAGCAATAGGAGAGAACCAACTCCAGAAGTTGTCCCCTGACTTCCACAGGTGTGCTCCGGCCCAAGCATGTCCCAACACTCGCACATCATGCAGTCATACACACATGAGCAATAATAAGAAACGAAAATATTTTTAAAAATAGAGGCACTAACAAGGTAACTATATATTCTTAACCATATCTACCAGCCTACTGGTAGAATTTTTGATCCTTCTGCCCCTACAGTCTAAGTGCTAGTGTTAGAGGGAAGTGATAGCACACTTGGTTCATGCAGTGCTAGGGGTAAACCCATGGCTTTATGTATGCTAAGTGGTGCTGTACCAACTGAGCTACATGCCCAGCCCTGAAAACAAACAAACAGTTATACACCATTGATGGAAAAATAGACTAGGAGAGCTAATACTGAAATTAGTGTAAAGTTTCTCAAGAAATTAAAAATAAAAGTATAATATGGCTTAACTACTAGTAGTTACATTGTCAAAAAAAACCAAAAGTCATCATACCACCGGCATGCTAAGGTGGTAGTTTGTACCTGTTATCCCAGTACCTGGGAGGCTGAGGCAGGAGGAGCGTGAATTTGCTATTAGCCTGGACTACATAAAGAGTTCAGGGAGGAAGGAGGAGAAAGAGGGAGGGAAGGAAAGAGAGAGACTGATGTTTATCAAAGCCTTATTCATGATAGCCATGGTACAGAATCATCCAAGATGTCAATCGGTGGATAAACAGACTTTTAAAAATGTGGTATATGTGTTCAATGGAACATTACTTATTTATTAAAAATAAAATACTATCATCTGTAGCAAATGGTGGAACTGGATGACACTATGTTCTGTAAACAGACCAGACACAGAAAGACAAAGTGTGTGTGTAATTCTTCATGTGCAGAAGCTAAAATCAAGTTGATTACATAAAATTGGAGAGTGGTCACTAAGGATTAGGAAACAGAATAATAAATGAAGTTGGATAACAGGTACCAGAAGACAGTTATGTAAGAGGAATAAGACTGTTTTCGTGTTTTATTTTGATCCAAGGTACTACAACATATCCCAACCTGACTTCAAATTCATTATGTAGTCTAGACTGCCTTTGAGCTTGTAATCCCCCTATCTCAGCTTCACAAGTGTAGGGATTACAGGCATGTGCCAGGATACCTGCAAGAATTAAGTTCTAATGTACTGTATTGCAGTATAGTGTCTATATCTCACAGTAACCTAACATCACCGTATAAACTAGATGAGAGAAATTAAAGGTTTTCCAACACAAAGAAATAACAACAATTTAAAGCAACAGAAACAGTAATTAACTTGATCTGACCGTTATACATTATGTATGTGGATTAATTATCGCACTGCAGCCTCTAAGCACATACAATTATTATATGCCAATACAGAATAAGCTGGTAAGAAGAGTTAAAGCCACAATGCATGAAGTGCTTAGTCAACCTTCTCCTCAGCACACCAGCACCATGTTGCTGATAGAGTACTGTGTTTACTGCACACAAGAACTTTTCTTTGCAATGCTGGGCACTGAACTCAGGGTTTTGGATATGCTAAGTAAGTGCTATACTGAGCTACACCCTGGATGGATGGACTGATAGACACAGAGAGGTAATTTTCTCTTAACTTTCTTTACAACACATTATTGTAATTATTTTATTTGTTTGAACTTCTAATCTTACTTTACCTAGTTCATAAATTAAGCATTATTACCAGGCATAGTGGTGCACTCCTTCAAACCCAGTACTCAGGAGGCAGAGGCAGGTGGATCTCTGTGAGTTCAAGGGCAGGCTGGTCCACAGAGCTTGTTCCAGGACAGCCAGAGATACATAGTTAGACGCTGCCTCAAAAAAAAAAAAAAAAAAAAAAAGAATGAATTAATAAATAAATAAATAAAGTACGCTTTACTATGGGTATGTATCTGTAGGAAAAATAGTTTTATCAGGTTGCATGGTTCGCACAAGTGCAGGTCCTCATGTAGTCTTGGAACATATGTCCAGTGGATGAGGAGCAACTACTGTGTCAGGTCTTCACTCAAGTGTACTCAGTCTTTATCCTATATATCGTTTGTGGCCAGGAAGACAGTCAAGACTAGGACATATTCTAACTTGAGTGTATTTACCGTTAGACAACAGTTTTCTGATTATGCGTTTGTCTTTCCCTCCACAAACACAATTCAGCCCTCGGTATTATCTCTGGATATCCATCACCGAGGTTGTCAAGTACTCAAGTGTAAAGGTGATAAAGCAATCCTGAGCAAAAAGAAATTTCCTGCAGAGATCTGTAACTTAATAAATAAGGTTAGAAGTTGCAGGGGAGAAATCTATTTCACAGATTAAAATCAAGAGGGAAAGGAATTTCTGTTAAGGGAGAGGGAACCAGAGACCAACCACTAGCAAGATAAATGATAGAACAGCAATCAGTGAGGTGTGAGTCTTGCCCCGAGGCACAGTCAGCAGAATGTGATGCTTGCATAGGAAGACCTGGGCACCTGAAGATGGATCTGTCCAGGACAGTGAGTAAGCAATCTTAGAGAAAGCTCGCAATTCTAGAACATTTGCTAAGGTCCAGACCCCCACGTGAACTTTACATGCATACTCATTCTTTTATTTGTTTACATATTTGTGGCACTGGGGCTTATCTCTAGGGTCTCATACTCTGCAGGTAAGTGCTAAAAGACTTAGCAACATTCCAGCCCATTTATTTGCTGTATGTTAGTTAGGTTTTGTTTGTTTGATTATTAGACAGGGTCTTGTAACCCAGTCTGTCTTTGAACTTGTGATTCTCCTGCCTCAGCCTCCTAAGTGCTGGGATTGCAGGTGTATGCCACAGTGCCCAACCTAATTCACTTAATCTTCCTCGTAGGATCTTGCATTGTGTAGCTACCATTATTATCTCTGGAAAACAGAGCAACATGATCATGACTGCATCATTAGGGAGTGAAGAGGCCATGAATTAAACCCAGACAGTTGGTTGGAAGCACACTATCTGTTAATTCTAAATAGAAAAAAAAAACTTTATTAGTATATATTTCATGTAATGGATGCTATTTTTAAAAAACATAATAATTTTTGTATATTTTTGAAGTTGTGTGATTATTACTATTGTGACATTTAGAACACTCTCATCACTTCTGAAGAAACCCTATATCCATTTTCTTCACTTCTCGTGCCTCTTGGCTCCCTAACCCTAGGAACGACTAATCTATCTTTAAATGTGTTTAGCTCTTTGGAGCCTTTTGAGAGAATGGAACTGTACAATACATGGTCCTTTGTGGTTGATGGGCTGTATATCAGTAAACCATTTCTTATATAACGTTCCATTACGTGAGTACACCACATTTTATATATCCGTTTACTGGCTAAAAACACTTTTGTGTTGCTTCAGGTTTAGATTCTTATGAACCTGCTGGAGAGATGGCTCAGCGGTTAAAAGCTAGGCTCACAACCCAAATTGATTCTTATGAACATTGGAGTGTGATTTTTTTGTGTGGACATATGCTTTTGTCCCTTTTGGGTTTGTACCGAGCAGTGGAATTGCTATGTCATTAGGTAAGTCGGTGTTTAACATATTGAGGAATGGTTATGTTTGATCACTGCACCTTCTGGTACCTGGCAAAGGATGTTTCTTGGAAGATATGATTATACAATCATCACCAAGGAAAATATACTCAGGCTGTTAATGAATGCCTCTTGCATTCTAGAATCTTTACAGTTTTATTATTCTAGCTTAATGTACTCTTCTACATCATAAAATGGAGCATGAATTACTGTAAGCTTAAGTGGAAAAAAATCGTTGAACATATACCACATGCCAAGAGGATTTATGGGAGATGCTGGGGATTCAGAAAAAACAAACAACAAACAAAACAACAACAACAAAAAAATCGTATTGCTTCCAGCCTGTCTTCTAACAAATATTTGTTGAACATCTAGCAAGAGCCACTCACCAGGGCTTGATAGGAGGAATTCAATCAGATGTTAAAAAGCCTTAAAATGGATTTGGAAAAAATCTGAAGAGATGCATAGAAAAGTGAACAGTTGAGGGAACAGTCAAAGTGAAATATGTAGCTTCCTGAGACATCATGATGGGAATGGGAACTTTTCTGAGGTCAGAAGACTCTTCCTTAGGCAGCTGAGATTTTATAGAGTGATGATAGAGAAAGAGGTGGGCTTGCCTCTCCATATGACAGGCTTTTTTTTTTTTTTTTTTACCTTGTCTGTGTCAGCTTCAGCAGGACTTGATATGGCTGATGGGAAGGCTGGGCTGGACACCAGGAAGGTCCAAACAGCAGCAATTTCTCATTTGCAGAGCACTGCTGGCTCATAGATCCTCCTGGGTTATTTTCGTAGAAACTGAAAGCCAGATCAACCCAGCCGCAGACTTGTGGGAAGGACTGACGTTATGAAAAGTGCTGTGACACTGGAGGGTTTGTGCAGATATGCTGGGAGAGGCCGAAAATACATCAGAAGGCCAAAAGGTCAAGTGAATCACCCTTGTTGTGTGCTGTTCGTGGAGATGGACACCTCGTCTCTCACCAAGACTATGGCTGCTGGTGGTGGGACTTACCCCATACATCTGCAAGTCTCTGATAGTGAAGAAAGAGTAACAGAAGACCAACTAAAGGAAGCCTGGATTCCTAAATCTCAACTCTGGTTATTTGAATGTCTTTTACTTAGTGCTGGTGATTGCAGAACACTGTATCTTGGTGGGAAATCAACTTTATCTTTTTGGTAATTCTACTGGATAACCTGGAAGTTTAATTAGCTTTCCAACCAAATTTCAGCCCATATGTCTTTACCATGTCTAGGTGTTACTGTGACTTCAAAGAACACCCTTATTGATTCTGAAGCAATGAGGTACAGCTGACATTTTTGTCTCTAAGTTTGGGTTGCAACTGTGATAAAAGAGTTATAATAACTAATGTTGGTTTAGGGTAAACATTGTTTCTACTCTGATCAATTCAGGTTATATATAAAATAAAGAAGGGAAGAAGAGAAAAGGAATGAAAGGAGTTGAGGGGGAAAAGAACCCTTTCTTGAGAAATAACACTTGAATAAAGATATGGAGATAAGAAGTGGTTACAAGTGAAATGCAAAAATGAAGAAGGTAACAGCCATATAAAATAGCTTGTGCCAAGGCCCCGACATAGGAAGGAACCTTGCATATAATGACACTGAAGAAGAGAGAGAGTAGAGGGAGAAGAGCATGCCGGGAAGCAGAGGGGCACTGTCTGGAGAATGCAAAGTCTTATAGGCTAGGTTAATATGTTTGCTTTTAAAATGTTAAACAAAACAAAAATAAGAAAATTAAAAATGGAGGCTTAGGTGGGGAAGAGCCTTGAACCTATTGGGACAGGAAACAACTTGCTGAACACAACACCAACAGCACAGGCTCTAAGATCAACAATCAATAAAGGCGAGCTAATGAAACTGAAAAGATTCTGTAAAGCAAAGGACACTGTCAGCAGAACAAAATGACAACCTACAGATTGGGAAAGGATCTTCACCAACCCTATATCTGACAGAGGGTTAATATCCAGAATATATAGAGAACTCAAGAAGTTAAACAGCAACAAATCAGGTAATACAATTAAAAAATGGTGTACAGAGCTAAAAAGAGAATTCTCAATAGAGGAATATTGAATGGCAGAGAAACACTTAAAGAAATGTTCAACATCCTTAGCCATCAGGGAAATGCAAATCAAAAGGACCCTGAGATTTCACCTTACACCCATCAAAATGGCTAAGATCAAAAACTCAAGTGACAATGCATACTGGAAAGGATGTGGAGAAAGAGGAACTCTCCTCCACTGCTGGTGAGAATGTAAACTTGTACAACCACTTTGGAAATATAACTGGTGTTTTCTCAGACAATTAGGAATAGTGCTTCCTCAAGATCCAACTATACCATTCCTAGGCATATATCCAAAAGATGTTCAAGTATACAATAAGGACATTTGCTCAATCATGTTCGTCGCAGCTTTATTTATAATAGCCAGAATCTGAAAACAACTCAGATGCCCCTCAGTTGAGGAATGGATAGAGAAGTTGTAGTACATTTACACAATGGAATACTACTCAGCAATTAAAAACAAAGAAATCATGGAATTTGCAGGCAAATGGTAGAAACTAGACAAGATCATCCTGAGTGAGGTATCCCAGAAGCAGAAAGACACACATGGTATATACTCACTTATAAGTGGATATTAGACATATAATATAGGATAATCATACTGAAATGTGTACACCTAAAGAAGCTAAGCAAGAAGGAAGACCCTGGGTAAGAGGATCAATCCTCATTCAGAAAGGCAAATGGGGTGGACATTGAAAGAGGGAGAAAACAGAAAACAGGACAGGAGCCTACCACTCTGTAGGGTATCAAAGTAGATGCTGAGACTCATAGCCAAACTTTGGTCAGTGTGCAGGGAATCTTATGAAAGAAGAGGGAGATAGAAAGACCTGGAGGGGACAGAAGCTCCACAAGAAGAAAAAAAAAATTGGGCACAGAGATCTTTTCTGAGACTAATACTCCAACCAAGGACTATTTATGAAAATAACCTAGAACCCCTCCACAGATGTAGCCCATGGCAGCTCAGTGTCCAAGTGGGTTTCCTAGTAGTGTGAACAGGGACTGTCTCTGATATGAACTCAGTGACCTGCTCTTTGACCCCCTCCCCCTCAAGGGGGTGCAGCCTTACCAGGCCACAGAGGAGGACAATGCAGCCAGTCCTGATGAGACTTGATAGACTAGGATCAGATGGAATGGGAGGAGGACCTCCCCTATCAATGGTCTGGGGGAGGGGTATGGATGGAGAAAGGGAAGCAAGGTGGGACTGGGAGAGGATGAAGGAGGGGGCTATAGTTGGATACAAAGTGAATAAACTGTAATTAATAAAAAATAAATAAAAATTTAAAAATTAAAAGAAATAAAACTATAACTATTCTTAATTAAATATTAAGAACTGAAAAAAAGGAGGCTCAGATACTTGTATGCCAGACATTAATACAGCATTATTCATTCGAGTTGAAAGGAGAGAAGAATCAAATGTCCATCTGCACATGACTGGATCAACAAATGTGGTATATTTATCCGATTAAATATTACTCAGTAATAAAAAATGATCGGGTGACATATATAACAGCAAAAATGAACCTTGGAAACATAGTAACTAAAGATACCAGAATAAAAAATTTAAATATCTTAGTAGACTATTGACACAAAATAGCTACAAGAGACAATTCATAGACAGGAAGTATAATTGGATTAGAGATTACAGGAGCTGGGGAAGAAAAGAAGATTAAAATGGTTACAGACCTTTGTCTGGAGGCAATGAAAAAATTCTGTAACTAGTGGAGATGACTACACAACACAAATGTATTTAATGCCACTGAATGGAACACTTAAATTAAAAAGCAGCTTCTCTCCCCCCTTTCTTCTCTCCCTCTGTCTCTCCACAGATTACATCTTTATGGGGATAAGAAAAGCCACCAACACAGTTAAGACATGGGTACAAAGCATGGCATAGTTTAATGAGGGTTTTACAAAGACCTCTTCAGTTGTGGTATCAATTAAAGAAGGTTGAATGAAACCTATGTTGGACACGAGGACACAAATAAGACTGCTGGACAAATGGACAGAAGCAGACAGATTTGAGCCATCCAACATTTGCACTTCAGATTTGTATAAGAAGATGGAAGGTCACAGGGTGTTGTTTGACAGTGTATTCTGGAACAGATTCTGATCTGGATAGGACAGACTTTGTGTCATGTGGTGCACAGAAAATGAAGTAGATGCTTGCCACAAGGGGCCAGAGCTCAAAGAAAGGTATGCAATGGAAGCAGAAATGAAAGACTAACTTCTCTTTTATGAAAACTGTGATCTTGTTGAAGAGGCCGGACTTGCTTGTCTAGACAAGTTAGGGAGAGAATACACGAGTGTATTTGTCAAGTGACAAAATGTTTGGCATCAGTGGTAATTTTTATGGACCTAAAATGTATAATTTTATGAAGATATAAAAAAAGAGAGACAGAGACAAATGCAGCCAAGATTTCCAGGGCATGTGAACTGAAGGAACAAGACTAGAGCCAGACTGGCAAGAATTGGTGTGTGACACAGCTGGAGACAGGGTAAGATCATGCCAGGCAGGAGGTGGAAAAGCTATACTGATCAATTGGAGACTTAAAAAGCCCAGAAAGCATAGAGCTAAAGAAGGCATGTCGGGTAACATGATTGTACGGACCACCTCAGGGCGTTCTCAACCATACTTCAAGTTCACAGAAAGCTGGTCTGTGACCCTCACTCATGAAGCAGCCTGGATACACAACAGGACTCCAGCACCCCTGATGAATCTCGATTCTGAGAGCCAGCCACCATGGCCAACTTGGGCTAACAATGCCTTCACTCTGCAGAGCACTTGTGCTGTTCTCTGTGGGTGGGACCACCTGGCCTCTGAAAGGAGCCATTAAAGACCCAGAGCCAGCCTGATCCCCCCGCAGAGCTGGCTAATGGAAATGGAGAGTGTTCAAAGGGGAGCGCCTCCTGGAGTGCAAGAGCTCTGTGGATCCCTTTCCGGCACAGGATGAGTCATCATCATCATCATCATCATCATCCATTCCTCCTGCTGAGTCAGGCTCAGATTACACTCCAGGTGACTATGGGAACCTGGCAGAAATCAATGTCTGGCTCTTTGTATCAGGCTTAGCTTCTCTCTGTCACATCTATTCTTCAATGCTGGCTCTTGCGGTGGAAAAAAAATGCATCAAAAGGAAGGAAGCAGGGAAGGAAGGAAAGAAGGAAGGAAGGGAGGAAAGGGGCAGGCAGTCTCCTGTTGAAGGCAATGTAAAGTTTATACCACTCGAACTCTTCTTGAGACAATTTAACAGTGTAGTAACTTGTCCTCAGAATTGATATCATCATCTTATGCCAAGGCAGTGGACATACTTTAAATGCAGTTTTTAGACAGCCATTCATCATGGAATGGTCTAAACTAGAAATAATTTGGAAAAAAAAATATGAGAATGGTCACATGAATTATGCTATCACTGTGTACCATCATATCACTGACTCATCGAAAGCACTTTTGTATTAATAATTATTTATTAATGCTTAGTGTTCAATATTGTGATATTAAGAAATAAAGCCCGCAGAGAAAACAGTCTAGAGTGCCTAATCAATCCATTTATTTATGTAAAATAAATAGCACTATCTTTATGGTATGCAAGATAGTAGGTGATCTTAAATTTTTTTTGCTATATGTGACAAATTTTCTGCCAACAATATATAGTTATTTTGTCACTGTAAATAATTACATGTATAATTAGAGAGACTAGAAAGCAAAACAAAACTAGAAGGGCAAATTGTAAATTATGATCAAATTGTTTACTGATATGCTAATTCAGAGTTACAGTCATCTCTGCCTGCCCACCCAATCCTTACCTTTTTCCTCCCCAAAGTCATCCCCTGCTAATGGACATTAAGTACGTGGAAGCATCTTGTACATTTGCTGTGAGGCAAGCTGGCTGGAATGCTCAGAAACAAACCATCTTTCCTCATGAGTGTCAAACTATTCGGAGCATGGCCCCTGTCCTATCAGGCCTACTATGACAAAGTGTGAGGCCAACTGAGGGCAGCAAAGACTGACAGCTGGTGCTCTGGGCTAGATCAGCCTTGCTGAGTGGCTAGGCAACATGAAGAGGTAACAGGAAACAGATGGCCGGCCCAGTCCCTCTTTGGCTAGTCTATGAGGGCCATCTGGAGAAAAGGAAATTGGTCCACCGCCTGGAGAGGAAGGTGCTGAGAAGAAGCCCAGTCCTCACATGGTGAAATATGCAGTGCCCAGGAAGAAACTGAGGGAGACCTTCAGGAGTTAACGAGAAACAAAGCCAAACATCATAGCACACAGAGTACAGTTTCTGGACGGGACAGTGTTCTGGGGCCAGGAAGCCACAGAATTTCAAACTCTCTGTGCACTTACAGTGCAGTGAATGCTGCCCAGAGAATCATTCGGTCAGGACTTCAGACTAAAGTTAATATCTTTCATCCTGTTTCTGCATCTGAGTTTCTCCAGCTACATTCCATGCCTCTGAGTCCACAATCAGCTGTGGAGGGATGTTCTCTATGCTTATTCCACGTGTCTTTTTTCCTTTTGTAACTAAAATTCTGGCCTATCCAAACAGAGGTTATAAACCCTAGTTCCTTCTCTGCAGCAGGGAGTCTTGGTCCTGAGACTTAAAATTGTAGCTAAAGCTATTCTTAAATGAAGGCAAAGGGGAAGAGAAAAGGAAAAATAAAATGAGAAACTGCTGCCCCTTCTGAACACTGTCTGCATCCTCTGTGTTTTCCTATAGCAGAAGAGACTGAGAGTCTATAGGCTAGATTAAATCTATAGGCTAGATTGAATCTATAGGCTGGTTGCTAGAAGGAGAGACATTTTCTTCAGTGGTGTAGCCATGGTAAGATTACCTCACTCCTGAACTAACAGTCACATACATGCTCCTGTAAATAATAATTCTAATGAAGTTCATTGGGAAAAGAGGAAGAGGATTAGTAGGAGTAGAAGTTGGGATAAATGGAAAAGGACTATGAAAATGATGAGAATTCACTACATGCATGTATGACTATGTTATAATGAAACCCATTGTTATCTAGTAATATATAATTAATATATGCTGGTAACATAAACAATGAGCTGGGATTATCACTCAGTGGTAGAGGGCTTGTCTAGTATGTGTGAGGCCCAACACTGTAAACAAAAACATAAGAATGTGAGCCATGTATTAAGAGTAGTAAGACAAAAAAGTTGGAGCCTCTGGGCATTGATGACTATAGGGTTACCATATCATCTTGAACTTTCTACACCTTAGCTATCTTTAATGTAAGAAAATTTTAAATTTGCACCTTACATAAGATTCCAATACCTTTTTCCTGTGTCGTGTACTCAGACCAAATTCTAATGACATAGAGACTGGGAAGGCTTGTTGTGGCTGAAGAATGATGAAAATGCCATGGTTGCTATGCTGGAATCAGTAAAGAGTATAGTAAGAATAAATAAATATAGATATTATATAAACAGACTCATGATTGATTACTTAGAGACTTGAATGTCTTTACCAAAAAGAACACAATTTTTAAAAAGTCATATGGAGAGGTGAATTGTTAAAAAACAACAACAACAAAAAGAATAGAGATAGCTCAGACATAAAGAACACTTGCTGCAACTTGTACAACCACTTTGGAAATCAATCCGGCAATTTCTCAGAAAACTGGGAATAGTTCTACCTCATGACCCAGCTATACCACTCCTGAGCATATGCTCAAAATATACTTCAAAGAACATTTGCTCAATCATGTTCGTTGCCGCTTTATTCATAATAGCCAGAAACTGGAAACAACCCAGATTTCTTTCAACTGAAGAATAAAGATAAAGAAACTGTGGTACATCTACACAATGGTATACTACTCAGCTATTAAAAATAAGGACATTAGGGGCTGGAGAAATGGCTCAGCTGTTAAGAGCACTGGCTCCTCTCCCAGAGATCCTGAGTTCAATTCCCAGCAACCTTATGGTGGTTCACAATCATCTATAATGAGATCTGGTGCTGTCTTCTGGCTTGCATGTGTACATGCAGACAAAACATTGTACACATGATAAACAAAAAAAAACAAACAAATAAATATAAAAACAAACAAGAAGGACACCATGAAATTTACAGGCAAATGGATGGAACTTGAAATTATTATCCTGAGTGAGGTAACCTAGACCCAGAAGGACACACATGGTATGTGCTCATTCATAAGTGGACATTAGCCATATAGTACAGGATAAGCAAGCTAAAACCCACAGACACAAAAAAGCTAAGTAACAAATAGGGCTCAAGGGAGGATGCTTAAATACCACTCAGAAAAGGAAATAGTATAGACATTGGAAGTGGACAAAGTGTAGGAACTGGGTGGGAAAGAGGATAGAGAGGGGAAGCCAGGAAGAATCAGATGTGGGGAGAAAGCTGGGAGAGAGAAGGGAAATTGGTATTGGGGCATCACTGGGACAAGCTGGAGACCTGGGATGGGGCCTGGTAAGATATGGGGGTGACCATGCTGAGACTCCTAGCAGCAGGGGATACTGAGACTGAAGTGGTCACATTCTGTAGCCAGGCAGAACTTCCAGGAGAGGGAGGTACACACCAACCCACCCACAAAGCTCTCAACCCAACCCAAAATTTGTCCTGCTTACAATATGTGCAAGGATAAAAGATGGAACAGAGTTTAAGGGAATGGCCAACCAATGACTGGCCCACGAGAGAGACCCAGCCCTTGACACTATTTATGGTACTCTGCTATCCTTGCAGACAGTAATCTAGCATAACTGTCATCTGAGAGGCTTCATCCGGCAAATAATGCAAACAAATGCAGAGACCCACAGCCAAATAGGTGGAACTCAGGGGGTTAGAGGAAAGATTGAGGGAATTGAGGGGTCAAGGACACCATAAGAAGACCTACATAGTAAACTAATCTGGGCCCACGGAGACTCATAGAAACTTAATGACCAACCGAAGAACATGCATGGACTGGTCCTAGGCCTCCTACACATATGAAGCTGATAGGCTGCTTGGTCCTCAAGTGGGTCCCCTAACAGACCAGGGACTCTGTTGGACTTTGTTGCCTCCTTCTGGATCCCATTTCCCTAGCTGGGCTGTCCTGCCTTGCCTCCGTGAAAGAGGAAGCACATGGTCCTGATGCTACGTGATGTGCCGGGGTGGGTTAGCAGCAGGGAGAGGAGGGGAGGAAGGCAGGTATGGGGAGAGTAGGTGGGAGGGTGGGGGGGTGGGGGCAGGTATGGAGAAAGTGGGTGGGAAGGTGGGAGTGAGAGGAGAGGAGGGAGTAGGGTTGTGTTGTGATTGGGATGTAAAACGAACAAATAAATAAATAGGGGAAAGAAAAGAACACTTACTGCTCTTCCATAGGATGCCAGTTCAGTTCCTAGCACCTTAGTAAATGGCTAGCAACTACCAGTAACTGCAATTCTAGGAGAAGCTGATGCTGGCTTCTAAGAACACCTATACTAATGTGTAAACACACACACACACACACACACTTTAAAATTTTAAAAATAGATCTTAGCGCTAGTAGGGGACAGAGAAAAGACACGGCTGGAGAATGCTTGTTCTTCTGGTGGACCTGGGCAGGGTTCCCAGCATAACTGCTCACACCTGTAACTTCAGCTCCTGGTGCTCTTCTGGACTCACACGCATCCACACACATGGCATACATTCACACAGACATACACATACACGTAAGTAAAATCAATTTAAAAAAACCTTTTAAAAAGAGAGAAAACAGGAAGTCACTTAGAAAACTGGCTGAGATGCAGGTGAACCATGGGGCATGGTTCGAAGACAGAGCCTTTATGAATTGTTCAGAAGATGATTTTAAGGTAAACTGAATGTGCTTGGCCTCCTAATGGATACAGAAGATGGAGTGAAAGGTAACAGCATTGGCTTAAGCAGGGTCTTTAAGAGAGATGGGTTAGAAGGCAGATTTTATTGCAGCTGTGCCGTTAGTTATCTTGTGACCCTAGGGTAGTTACTTAACCTGCAGAAGTCTCTCTTGTTACAGGAGTAAATTCAGAAGGCAAACTCAGAAGCCTCACTTTCCTTTTTAAATTCACCTCACCCACTCACAAAACAGTGCAATTCTGAAGCGGCATCTCAAAGAGCATAAGCTATTGATTTATTTCCACATGCTGGAATCCAAGCCCTCCTCCACAAGACATCTGAAGAACTGCTCCACATACTCGGAGCGGGTCCACTTCATTTATTTAAATTGTATAACTTCCCCTTTTTGTTTCTGAAAACAGAGAGTCTGTGTAATTCAGGTTGTCTAGAGACTAAAGTTTGTAAGAAAGAACATGACTTTCAGGCATGTATAGCTGGGCCAAACTTTTGTTACACAAATAGATGTTGGGGAGATTAATAAACTATTATCATGTTCATCATTCTGTTAATTAGGAAAGATAAGAAATAGGAATCTAATTATTTTGGGGTACTGGAGAGATGAGCAAGGTGATTAAGAAAACTGGCTGTTCTTCCAAAGGACCCGGGTTTAATTTCCAGCACCCACATGGCAGCTCACAACTGTAACTCCAGTTCCATACCAGACACTCAGTGGTAGTGCTCACCTTTAATTCCAACACTCAGGAGACAGAGGCAGTGAGTTCAAGGCCAGTCTGGTCTACAGGACAGCCAGGACTACACAAAGAAACTCTATCTCAAAAACCCAAAAACAGAAAAGAAAAGAAAAAAAAAAGAAAGAAAGAAAGAGAAAAAGAAATAGGAATCTAATGATGTTGGACCCAAGCTCCAACATCAGGAAAGGATAAGGGTCAAGGAAACATGGAAGCTTAAAGACATTGTTTAGATCCATGAACAAATAATTTACAGTAGCTGAGGGCAACTGAGCTGGCAAATTCCAGCAGGCACCCAGGTACACACCAGCACAAATGGGCCACACACAGGCAGGCAAAGACAGATATGTAGATGGACAGACAGGTCACATGAAGGTAGAAACACAGGCCTAGAGACGGACACCCAGGGGCAGGCTGGTGAAGGTGAAGGCAATGAAGTCATCTGGCATCAAAGCCACACGTGTAAACTCATGCCAAGGTGACATGCTGCCAGGTATAGTCACACAACAGCTTAGACCACTACTTAATTATGCATTCTCAGGGCGGCAGAACCATTTCTTTCCGAGTCAGAGACAACCTCTGTGTCCATCACTAGCCACTAGGCCCACGCTGCATGTCTAGATCAGCCCACGTTGCTTAAACATGAGCTCTTCTGTCTGTCCCTCTGTTTCGTATAGGCCTCTGTCAGATTCTTGTAGATTGTTATTATTATTACTATTATTATTGCCTGTGCCAAATTTAGGAATAGATCTTTTCCTTCTGTCTGGCAGATGTCTCCAAAGTTAGGCCCTAACATGATCAATCAGTACCTGTCCCTTTAATTAGTTTTTGTTTGTTGTTCGTTTGTTTTGTTTTTAGCTTGGAATTTCAAAAGAAAACAAACAAACAAACAAACTTCTGTGCAAGGGTTTTCTGATCCCGTTCAGTTATAAGGGGTTAGTGCTGAGGAATTTTCTGAACTGACATTAGTGAATCCTTTAAATTCCAGGGTCCAGCTCCATTTGTTCCTCATGGACTTAATCAATCTCTATGAGTGTCCGCCACTTATCCATATTCTGGGAAAAGATGCAGAAAACAAAATCAGAGAAAATATCCATTGTTGCAGAGTTTAGCCAAGAGGGAAAATATGTATTTGGGGCCAGAAAGTGTGAAGTACCAAGGGGAAAGACCAACTCAAGACTGAGCTTGTGGGTGCATAGTAGAGAAAGATTGAACTCCCCATGAGGTGTCCTGGATTGGCCTCACCAAACAGACCTCAAAGGCATGGCCCAAACACATGAAACCCATGCTCAAGAGAAACTCATGCAAAGGAAACGGAAGCACCAATGAGCACAGTGGGGAAGTCCCTCCAGTGTTTGAGAAGTGGGTAGGGTCCAATGTAGCTGGAAGAGAGAAAGGGAAAGGAGGAGAGAACAGGAGATAAGGCCAAAGGGTTAAAAGGGAGAGGAGTCAAATGAATCAGGAGGAAGCCCAGAGACTGGAGGAGGCACACAACTTTTCTAATGACCTAATGTAATCAGGTTACAAAGCTCATGGGGACCCAAACATGCTGAGGTCACAGAAGGCAGCTCAGACAACTTGAGCCAGAACTTCCTCTGTGTTGAAGAATCACCCAGACGTTTAAAGACTGTCTCTCCTCAGGTGGGTGAGGTGGCTCAGTAGGTAAACATGCCTGCTGCAAGCCTGATGACCCAAGTTTGGTCCCTGTATCCCACACAGCAGAAGGAGAGAAATCCAGCCTATATGTGCTTACCATGCCACACAGGTACAGACACTTGATACACATCCGGTAATAATCAATAAAATTTAAATTTTGAAAAGACATCTATACTTTCGTTTAAAATCTGTTCATGGGAAAAGAAGTGATTTGAAGACAGCTAACAAGCTGCTCTGAGGTTTCGTGAGGGAAGCCATGCAGTGGTTTCCAGGGGTGACTGGCTGTGGTCATGAGCCTGGACAGATGGAGTGTACTCTCTTAGCTTCTCTCTCTGTCTCTGTCTCTGTCTCTCTCTGTCTCTCTGTCTCTCTCTCTCTCTCTCCTAGAACTCTTCCTTGAGCATGCTGTGGTGGCATGTGCCTGCACTCCCATCACTTGGGAAGCTGAGTTTGAAGAATTACCCTGAGTTCAAAACCAGCCTGGGCTGCACAGTGATATCTTACTTCAAAAAATCATATAATTAATTGATTGTTTAGACTTATCCTTTACCTGGTCGAGCAAAATTCTCTCTGTCCTTCAGTTCTGCAATCAGTTAGGTCATGGGGAACTTTTCATTATCCAAACCACTGCAGTTGGATAGACACAGTCTTGTCCCTGGGGAGTGGACAAAATGACCTGGTTGGGCTTCTTTATTTCCACCTAACCAACAAGACCAGAAATGCAGCATAGCCATGCACACCCAGCACTGTGGGCCAGCAGAGCCTCTCCATATATCATGTGTGTTTTATATATAACATACATGTGTTATATATAATAAACATATTACATATGTGTATTTTCCCTGAATCAATCAGCACTCACTAGAACAGAAGAGTGTAAGTTAGTGGCTTTAATAATGGAAGTTAGAACTGGAAAGATTTATTTCTAGCTTTAGTTCTGCTTTACTGACAGGCTTTAGTTAATAGACTGAGCTTACTTCAGCCTTCTTTTCTCACACCTGAGCTTGCTTTCCCTTGCAACTTCTGATTGCTGGCTCTCTCAAAGACAGGCAGGAGTATATGCAATCAAAAGCCATTTCAACTGGCTTCAGAAATACTAATTTATTTTTGTGCAACCAACTTTGGAAATCAGAATATGGTCAGATTGTAAAAAGTTATGGAGGAAAACTCAAAAATATCTATTTACCTCAGTTTCTTCCTGCCCTCTCTTTTTGTTCTTTCTTTCTCTTTATTCCTTCTTTTGCTGCCAAAGAAGATGATCGTCTTTTCTTTCTTTCTTTTATTTTTTAATTTAATTTTATGTGTGTTTTGTCTACATGTACAGGAGGGCACCACATGTGTACAGCGTTTATGAAGGCCAGAGAGGGTGTCAGATCCCCTGGATCTAGACTTACAGATAGTTGTGAATGCTGGGAACTGAACCCTAGCCCTCTGCAAGAACTCTCTTAATCTCTGAGCCATACCTCCAGCCTCTTTCCTCTTTTTAAGTAAGCTTTTCCAGATGATTCATTCTACAGGCGAGGAAGATGCTTATTCCATTTTTAAAATTTTTATTTTTTATTACTTATTAATCACTTTGTGTCCCAGCTGTGGCCTCCTCCCTTGTCTTCTCCCAGTCCCCACCCTTCCTCCCTTTTCTTCCCCTATGCCCCTCCCCTAGTCCACTGATAGGGGAGATCCTCCACTCTTTCTATCTGACCCTAGCCTATCAGGTCTCATCAAGACTGGCAGCATCCTCTTTTTTTTTTTTTTTTGCATTTTTTTATTTTATTAATTACACTTTATTCATTTTGTATCCCCCCATAAGCCCCTCAGCACCCTCTTTTTAAGAAGAAAAATTGAAAAAGGGTCCTTCTAGACTTTTCATGTCTTTTTAAAGATTTTTATTTTCTGTGTATGTTTGGGTCCCTGCATGTATGTATGAGTACCATGTGTGTTCCTGGTACTCTTGAAGGCCAGACGAGGTCAGATCACCCTGGATCTGTAGTTGTGGCTAGCCCAATCCCAGTGTGGATTTTGGGGAACTGAACCCAGGTCCTCTGCAAGAACAGCAAAAGCTCTAAATCATGAAGCTGTCTCTCCAGCCCCACTTCCTAGTCGTTAAACATTCATGTTTATAGTATCCAATCCCAGATATGGTAGCAAGGAGAGAATGGGTAACTGAATTAAGTTACAAAAACTAGGGTTCAAAGAAAAAAATATCAGTGTACATTAAATTCATATGCTTCTTGCTTTGAGTGGTACTCACTAGGTATATGGCTGGCCTGGGCATGAATCTGCTAGATATAATGAGTGCAAGTCTTCCTTTGGGAGTTAATATTCTCTGGCACTTTATCTCAATTCTAATTTTATTCTAAACTTTGGTGGTGGCACTGGGGACTGAACTCAGGGTCACATACATACTAAGCATGTGCTCTACCACTGAGCCACAGCTCCGGCATTAATTAATTAATTAATTAATTAATTCATTCATTCATTCATTCATTCATTCATTCATTCATTTATCTTTATTTTGAGACAAGGTTTCACTAAGTTTACCAAGCTAGCCTGAACTCACTCTGTAGACTAAGAAGGCCTTGACCTTCCCATCCCCTGCCTTAGAACTCCCCAGTAGCTTGGTGTATAACCTATACTGCATTCTTTGGGCTTGGGCTTCATTTCTGGCGATATGGCTAAAGGCACCAAGAAGATAGGGATCGCTGGGAAATATAGGACCCTCTATGGTGCCTCCTTCTAGGAAACAGTGAAGAAAACTGAAGTCAGCCAGCACACCAAGTACACTTGCTCTTTCTGTGGCAAGACCACGTTGAAGAGACGAGCCTTTGGTGTCTTGCACTGTGGTCCCTGCATGAAGACAACGGCTGGTGGGGCCTGGACCTACAACACAGCTTCTGCCATCACAAAGAAGTCTGTTATCAGAAGACTCAAGGAACTGAAAGAACAGTAGAAGCATGGAGAAGCTTGAGACTTGTCTAGCCTGCAGTCAATGAGCTAATTTACAAAAAAATAGATAGACTGATTAATTGATATGTACATAGATGCATAGATACATAGCTGGATAAACCTCTATTGCCAGGCCCAACTTCTTTTTTTTTTTTCTTATCAGTTACAATTTATTAACTCTATATCCTGCTCCCTCATTCCCTCCCAATCCCACCCTCCCTCCCTCATCTCCATCCTGCCCCTTTCCAAGTCCACTGATAGGGGGGGACCTCCTCCCCATTCATCTGATCCTGTTTTATCAGGTAGCTTCAGGACTGGCTGCAAAGTCCTCCTCTGTGGCCTAACAGGACTGCTCCTCCCTTGGGGGTTGGGGAGGTAAAAGAGCCAGCCATTGAGTTCCTGTTAGAAATAGTCCTTGTTCCCTTACTATGGGAAATCAATTGGTTACTGAGCTACCACGAGCTACATCTGAGCAGAGGTTCTAGGTTATACCATACATGGTCCTTGGTTGAATGTCAGTCTCAGAAATGACCCTGTGCCCAGATATATTTGGTCCTTGTGGAGCTCCTATCCTTTCCCCATCATACTAACTCCCCTTCTTTCATGATTCCCTGTACTCTGCCAAAGGTTTGGTCATGAGTCTTTGCTTTGAAAACACTGCTAGTTAGAGTCTTTCAGATGCCTTCAGTAGACTCCTGTCATACGTTCAATGCACATCCCATCTGTCTTTCTAAACGAGGATTGATAATCTTACCCCATGTCCGCTCTCTTGATTATCTTTTTTAGGTGTATAGATTTCATTATGTTTATCATATTTTATAGGTCTATATAAACGAGTATATACCGTGTTTGTCTTTCTCCTTCTGGGATATTTCACTCAGAATGATCTTTTCTAGATCCCACCATTTGCCTGCAAATTTCATGATTTCCTCCTTTTTGATTGCTGAGTAGTATTCCATTGTGTAAAAATACCACAATTTCTGTATTTAATCCTCCGTTGATGGACATCTGGGTTGTTTCCAGGTTCTGGCTATTACAAATAAAGCTGCTATAAACATAATGGTTGAGCAAGTATCCCTTTTGTGTACTTGAGCAAAGTTTGGGTATATACCTAGCAGTGGTATAGCTGCAGGCCCAACTTCTAAAGTGCCTTTCCTTTTCCAAAATTCCTAGCCACCAAGAAGGTATTGACTTCAGCAGTACTCAGGGGAAAGGGTTTCACACATTCAGCTTACCTACGAAGAATTCAAGAGTGAAATTCTCTGTATAGAGAGATAGTTTAGATGAGCATGGAATTGGAGGCAAATAATTAGCGAGTCTTTGGGAAAGGACACACAAGCATCATTTGTGCTGCTTTCCTCTCTGTGACTTTTCTGTAAGTGTAAACCTATTTCTATATAGAAATTAAATGAAATTTAAATATGAATGTGCTCCACATTACATATGCCATGTGTAGCGTGTCTTGACTCCCTTTGTCTCTCTGCAAGAGAAAGTTCTAACAGGATAGCACTAAAAGATTACTATGGGTATTTCATAGTGAAAGAAATAAAAAGTTTCTCTCTCTCTCTCTCTCTCTCTTTGCCTTTCTGTGTTAATTTTGTACATCACTTGCTTACTACTTCTGTAATAATAAACTTTTTTTTAACAGAAAAAGAGGCACTCTGCTCTGCACAGCTCTTCATGCAGGAATAGTTTGATTCGTTCTTGCACAAAAAAATGTTCAAGTCCCTTTGACAAGAACTACTAGATTTGTTCCTCATCTCTTCAGCTTTAAAGATGATGAAACTGTACCATGTGCACTAAATTACTAGGGGAAAGAGATAGCACAAGCTGGGTCCCCAGTTTTTCCCCTTTTCCAAGTCATAAACTGCTTTGAGCTCTTCTGAGTAGCACCTTTAGTATCCCACTTACAGGATCTTTGAAGATGCTTCTCCACTCATCTTGATACTGAGAACTAGTTTGTAATAAATACGGGAATGATTGTTTGATCAAACACCCACGAAAGTATACAGTCAGTCCTAGAAACACACTGTATTTCTATTGGTCAGTGTCTCAGAACCATCTCATTTATACAGCCCTGGGATTTATCCAAAAGGATCCATGTAGGACAAAAAGATGCTGAGAGCCATGCTCGAGGTTGCAATGCAACAGACAGTGATGGAATAGCGGGTGAGTACCACTGGTTACATTTTCCCCTTTGGACAGAACAGTTCCTGGCCTTGATTTTGACATCTACAGATGCAGTGAGGCAGAGCATGGACCTCTGAAGGCCTTGTTGGCTCTCTCTGACTTCCTGGCTGTGGACTTTCAACCAGCAATCCCTGAAAGAGTCATTCTGCACCTGGGCATCCTATCATTTTCCTTGCCTTGAATTCCTCTTGATAAGGTCATCTGCCAATTTGTTAATAGTTTAACAACTAGAGAACACTTTTGTAGTCTCCTCTGCTCATTGCCTGCATCAGAGTAAGGTTTTCATTTGATGTTCAGAGGAACAGTTCAAGAACAATGGTCACTTCCTGCTGTGTCTTTGTTACCCTGTCATAACTCAAGGTTTGTCATTCAGACTTAGCAAAGGACGCCAACCACCCTTCCCTTCCTAACTAAGGCTATGCTCTGGCTTTTTCAAAATCCTGCCAGAAGTGATCATGCCATCTAAATAGATAAATGCCTGTAGGTAATTTATATCCCCCAATTATCTTCTCCATTAAACAGTAAAAACTGGCAGCGGCCCTGGAAATACTTGTGGGCTGATTTGCAAATTGCTACTCTGCCACCTTTTCACACAGAGAGATCATCAGTTTTCTTCTCTTGATCCTTCTTAGCCAAAATGTTTAATCATTCCTACTCCTAAAAGTCCAGGACTAACTTCTGAAATCTACTTAGAAGACAGTTCACATTGGCTTCAACTTTAGAGACAAGAGCATATTGGACTATTTGAGTGCACTCAGCTGGAATAAAATAGTTTATGACACTCTGTCTTGGAGGGGAGAGAGGTTCATGACAGTCTGCCTTTCCCAAAGAATTTACTGGTAGTTAACACGTTCTTGGGAAAGGAGACATTTTCTTCAGTGTGAATGGAGAAACGTTTTCTTCAGTGTGGTACCCACTGGGTTAAGTTTCCAGTCTTCCTGAAAATAGCCCACCACTCATGGTTCTCCAAGTAATCTTAATGAAAGTCGCTGAATAACAGAAACAAGCAACAGATGAGATGGAAGGAGAAAAGGCACTGATTGGCTAGTTGGACAGAAGAAGGGCATCAGTGGGCATGAGAGGGAAACCAGGAAAGTGACTATGACCAAACACATTATATTGGGCTGGAGAGATGGTTCAATGCTTAGGACCACATACTGCTCTTCCAGAGGACCAGAGTTCAGTTTCCAGCACCCACATCATGTGGCTCACAACCACTGTAACTCCAGGTTCAGGGATCTGATGTCTGATTCCGACCTTCTTGGTGCCTGCACAGATACATACTCACAAGCAACTAGTAAAGAAACAAATATTTCTAATTTTAAAAATACTATATGAATGTATTGAAATGCCACAATAAAATTTGTTTTTAACAAAATTTGAAAATTTCACAATGTCGTTGGAAAGATGTCTTTTATGACATCATGATGAGCCTCGCCAGGGCTATGGAAAGTGGGGATATTCTGTTAGTGAGTAGTTTCCTAACGTTCTCTCATGTACACTTCAACGTTAAAACCCATCCAGAGTGCTTCTGGACAGTATAAATCACCTTCTCGGTTGTCACCTGAACATAATACATTTTTCTCATTTACAGAATGAGAAAACTTTCTTTCTGAAATGGACATGGTGGCACATGCCTTTAATCCCAGAACTAAGGAGGCAGAGACAGGCAGATCTCTGAGTTCGAGGCCAGCCTAGTCTACAGAACAAGTTCCAGGACAGCCAGAGTTACGTGGAGGAAACTCTGTCTCAAAAAAACCAAGGACTATGCATGGAGATAAACTAAGACCCCTGCACAGATGTAGCCCATGGCTGTTCAGTATCCAAGTAGGTTCCATTGTAATAGGAACAGGGACTGTCTCTAACATGAACTGATTGGCCTGCTCCTTAATTACCTCCCCCTGAGGGGGAAGCAGCATTACCAGGCCACAGAAGAAGACAATGCAGCCACTCCTGATGAGACCTAATTGACTAGGATCAGAAGGAAGGAAAAGAGGTCCTCCCCTATCAGTGGACTTGGGGAGGAGCTGGCATGTAGAGGGTGGAGGAAGGGAGGGATTGGGATGGGAGGAGGGAGAGAACCACAGGGGGGGTACAAAGTGAATAAAGTGTAATTAATAAAGAAAAAAAATACTAAAGAAAAAAAAGTGTGGAAGGGTGGTAGTGAGAGAGGGTGAGAGAGCCACAGCATTCATGTGTTTGTCAAAAGACAACTTTCAGTTTTCAGTTCTCACCTTCCATCTTACAGAGGCAGAATCTTTCCTTGTCCGTGCTACTGTGCTTGCTGGCATACCAAAGGCAAGCTGTCCTTCAACCTTCTAGGAATATCTTTTGTCTTTCCCTCCCATCTCACTGTAGGAGTGCTGGGATTAAAAATGTGCACCACAGGGGCTGGAAAGATGGCTCAGTGATTGAGAGTATCAGATCTGGGTTCACGTCTCAGCGTACATATGGCAGCCCACAACTGTGAGGATCTGACACTCTCACACCAAACTCATAAAATAAAATTATATATATATATTTTTTTTTAATAAAATATATATATTTTAAATGTGCAAGATGGCTGAGCTGCGGTGGCTCTGCCTTTAATCCCAGACAGAGGAAGGTAGAATTCAAGGCCAGCCTAGTCTACAGAGTGAGTTCCAGGATACCCAGGGCTACACAGTAAAATCTTGTCTAGAAAGAAAAACAAAATAAAACAAAACAAAAAAGTGCACCACCAGCATTTTGTGTGGGAGAAGGGTAATTGAGATAGGGTCAGCTGACCTGGATCTTCCTGTGTAGACCAGACTGACCTCAAACTCTAAGATCTGCTCTCCTCTGCCTCTCGAGTGCTGAGATTAAGTGTATCCTATCTCCTATCATGTCTAGCTACCACCAACTTTTTATATGACCTCTAGGAATTTAAATCCAGGTCAGATTTTTGTAGTAAAGGCATTCACTACTGAACTGTAGCTCTTGGCTTACAAATCCTAGTCAATTAAAAAAAAAAAAAAAAACAAAACAAAACAGAAGAATAATTCTCTGAACTTAAGACATGAAGTCTGCCTCCACATTGTGAGATGGTATCAACATTTCATATTAGGGCCATTCCAGGAATTTAGAGATTTCAATCACATGCAATTTGGGGACTCTTTATTGGAGAAGCAAAGCACAAAATCAGATGTGAAGGAGAGTATTTATATAGAATAAGAAACATGCCAAACTTAGAACATTTGAAAAGCAGCCCACTAGAGTAAAATGGTCAAAGTTTCTCTGCTATTTGTCCACTGGGAGATGAACTGTGAGAGGTTAGCTCTACTCCTCTGGAATCTGGGCTGGCTCTCAGGATGTGATGGCCCGTCCACTGTGACAGCTGTGACAGCCCAGAACATGGACAGTTGGGTCATTCCTTTCACTCAGGCCTCTGGGGACACTTGGAGCACATCCCTCGTGCTTTGAGGAAATATATACACTGCCAGGAAACCATATGAAAAGAGCTGCAGCTCTCACCACACTGCCCTAACCGAGCTGCCCGGGGCCAGCCAGCTACGCAGTGACTTCTAATGTTAGATAGTCCGGACATGGCCACAGTGATCAGAATGGCGCTCTGGATCTGAACCTTTAATCCCACAGAATAGAAGAGAGGGTTCGGGTTTGCTTTTATTTACATTTCTTTTATTATTTATCAGTTATGGTTACTGTGTGAGTTTAGGTTGAGAGTGTGTACGTGAATGGCAGTATCTGCAACAGATTCCCCTGGAGATGGAGTTCCAGGAGGTTGTGAGCTGCACCACATGGGTGCTGGGAGTCAAACTCGGCTCTTCTGTAGGAACAGAACACACTCTTAACTTCTGAACTACCCCGCTAGTCCCCGGTTTGGATTTGTTCATTTATTTTATTTATTCTTTGTATGCATTTATGTTTGCCACAGCTCGTAAACGGAGGTCAGATGACAACTTTCAGGTGACAGTGCGCTCCTTCCATCACTGGTTCCAGGCATCAACCCAGCTCATCCAGTCTGTGTTACAAACGCTGTCATCTGCTGTGCATTTCAAAGGCCCTAGATGGAATGATTTAGAGTGCTCTCTCCACAAAGAAATCACTACCGGGAGCTGACGGGGGTGCTGATTGACCTTTCATGATTACTGTTCAGCACGTGCATATACTGAAACATAACACTCTATAAATGTGTACGATTATGTGTATCAGTTAAAGACAAAATGAAATTAAAATAGGGAAATAACTCTTGCTGCTTTGTATAGTTTTAAGGATTAAAACCCTGACTTTTTTTTTTTTTTTTTTTTAGGAAAACTTTAAACACAATGCCTGCCAGGCAGCAAGAGATTAGCAGTGTCTTTTATTGTCATTATCAGGTATCGCCTAGGGCTACAGAAACTGGTTGGCCCAGGGTATTTCGGGGTGTTCACTGATCTTTTAATCCTAACCTGCTATTGTTTTTTGTGTTGTGTGTGTCACTGCTAATATGAACCTTGAGCCTCATGCATGCTAGACAATCTATCACTGAGCTGTATCTCCCTGCTCTTCTTACTTTTATTTGTGTGTGAGAGACCAAGTTATATAGCAGCTTCTAACGCATCCTAACCCACAACATCTCAGAATTACTACTTTAACATGCATGGAATTTTTTATTAGCCATTAGTAAATCTATCTGATATATTAAAACCCACTAAACAGAGTATGGCACTTAAACTGCTAATTTCAGCCTTTCTATGTGTTTATATATGTTAGATATTTACTCGAAATGACCTATCAGATTGAATAAAGATTACTTTCTAAGATGTGTTTTAAAGCCTCTCCCTTGTGTCTACTGAATTAGTGGTCAAATACTAAACCACAGAACTCATTCATTAGAAGCTTGGAAACATATAACCCAAGATGGAATAAGCTTGATAATCATTTTGACAGGAGCAGAATTTAAGTAAGAGCGCTTGCTTAATCCACTGAACCCAATGTGAAGATGTGAGATAAAGATTCTGCCTGCCCTTCAGGGCTGCAGTCAACACATGCTCCTGCACCAGCTGGCGGACATAGGCCGCCCGAAGCATCCTCACGGCATGTGGGCTGAGCCAGGCTAAGCTTCGAACCAGCTGGCAAACCATCCCTCCTTGAACATGAATCTAAAATCTGCTCTTAGGCACAGATGCGTCGGCACAAAATCTGTCCTCAGGCCCAAGAACTGAGATTTTTGGCTAAATTTGCATACTATGTCGTTCCAACACAGTGATTGGAATGGCAGGGGTGAAAATTTTGTTAATATACAGCAGGCAGCAGAAGAGGAATTCAGAGATTGTTGGCATCAGACCCATAATTCTAAGAAGGAGTGGGGAAAAGGGGAGCTTGCTGTATGAAATTCTGGAGTAATATAATATACCAAACTGCTAATAGCAGTTATCTGCTAGAGAAAGAGTTACTGGAAGGCTTTTCATTCTACATTTCTGGGATTTTAATTATTTAAACATGTGCATTACTTTTAAGATCAGAAAAATAAAAATAATTAGTAAGTGTGGCACATTCACAATTTTTAATCAAAAATGATGCCCTGGGTTTTCTTATTTAACTGTGTGTGTGTGTGTGTGTGTGTGTGTGTGTGTGTGTGTGTGTGTGTGATATGTGTTTGAATTAGAATGAAGATATGTCACAGTCCACATCTGGATGTCAAAGATCAATCTCAGATATCAGTGCTCACCTTCTGTCTTGTTTTTTTTTTTGTTTGTTTGTTTTTTGTTTTTTTGGTTTTTTTTTTTTTTTTTTTTTTTTGGGAGAGGATGGGAAAGGCCTCTCTTTTTTTTCCAATTTTTTTAATTTTTTAAATATTAGTTACAGTTTGTTAACTTTGTATCCCTGCTGTATCCCTTTCCCTCTTTCCCTCCCAATCCCACCCTCCCTTCCTCATCTCCTCCCTGCCCCTTTCCAAGTCCACTGATTGGGGAGGACCTCCTCCCCTTTCATCTGATAATGGTTTATCAGGTATCTTCAAGACTGGCTGCAAAGTCCTCCTATGTGGCCTAGCAAGGCTACTCTTCCCTTGGAGGGGGGGGGTCAAAGAGCCCACCATTGAGTTCATGTCAGAAACAGTGAAGGGTCTCTCTTGTTTGCCATGGTATACTATATAGCCTAGGCAAACTACCCTACAAGTTCAAGGGGAAATTCTCTTATCTTCATCTTCCACTTCTCCTTAGGGGTGCTGGGATAACAAATGTGCCCCTCTGTATCTGGATTTTACACAGTGTCTTGGAATTGTTATTTCTGTGAGAGACACCATGACCATGGCAACTCTTACAAAGGATTGGGGCCTGATTACAAGTTCAGAGGTTTAATCCATTATCATCGTGGCAGGAAGCATGTCAGTGTGCTGGCAGACATAGTGCTGAAGAAGAGCAGAGAGTTCTGCATCTGGATCTGCAGGCAACAAGAAGAGACTGTGAGCCACTAGGCCTGGGTTCAGCTTCTGAAACCTCAAAGCCATTTCTAGTGACGTACTTCTTCCAACAAGACCTACTCCAACAGGGACACACTTCTTAATAGTGCCACTCCCTATGGGCCTATAGGGGCCATTTTTATTCAAACCACCACACACAGGTTTCAGGGACCTGAATTGAAGTTGTCAGGAACTTTACCAACTAAACCATCTCCCCAATTCGGGGCCTGGATCTTTACTTTTAGAACACTGGCAGGGAATTTCTTGCCTTGGCTTTCCTCTTGCCAGGAAGAAGGTGTCCTTCTCTTCATGGATTGATAAATTCCTTCTCTTCTTTGTGGAATGCACTGCCCACACAGTGGATTTGCTTGGTGTTCACAGTAAGCCCAGACTGCAAGCATAAAATAAAGATTTTTAGTTCGTCTTCAATATAACAGAATATTCTTTAAACCAACAGTACTGGGGAGAAATCATTTCATTAACCAAGATATTTGGCCAACATACTGAATGGAGAATTTCACCTGCCATGGCAAATAAAATCTCTCTGATAAAATACTACGAAGATAAATGATGGTTCTTTATTCAGAGCTCATCAGGGTTGATCTAATTTGCTGCATGGACTCTAACTTGTTAAGAAGTCTCTGTTTGAAATCTAATGCCATGATAAATTTTAATCGTGTGGATAGAGCCAGCTTCAAAGCTATATTAATTATACATTTAAGCTCCACACACAAGCTCATATATTACAGTACACACAGAACATGTAAAATACAGTGTGAGCCAAATTAAAATATGCCAATTTCCTCAACCGTTATTTGCCTTTGATATACTATAGCTATTTCAGTCCAGTCTTTATAAACATTAAATTATTGCTGCACTTTCTTAGCCACTTTGCTTCCCTAGAGAGAGTTTCATGGTCTGGTTAACTCTCTGGCATGGTGTTTTACTTCTTCAGAATACCAAGTAGATACTCAGAATGTCTCTTCTCATCCAAAATAAGTATTTTTATTTAAAAAAAAAAAAGAGTGAATGCTGCAAATATTGGCCTTCATATACCAAAGACTGCTTACAGTGTCTATCCAGCCAGCACACTTCCTATCTTTATACTTCTGTTACTCTCTAATTTTTCATCCTTAGTATAACATAACTCAAGTTGCCAGAGTCCCATTACATCCAAGCATATATTTGGCTGCTTCAGAAGGAGTCTTAGTGCCTCTAATAAAAGCAGCCATCAGCAAATCCTTACCATTTTATGACAGAGGAACTCATCAGATGTCCTGTCCTGCATCAAGAAAGTCTCCTGAAGTGACTCTCCCCTGAGGAGTCTGTACCCATCCTTGAGTATGTTTTACTTTGTGGGATTCTCAGAGACGCCAATGCTGTTAAGCATCTTCTATATTCTTATGTGCACCTCTTTCTTCTTAACCTTCACATGCGCAAGCACACACACACACACACACACACACACACACACACACACACACACGCATCTATTTTGAAGTATTTTTGCCAGAGAGCAACTCTGAGAGGAACTGGATTAAATGATATCGTTAGTGTGATTGTGACTGCCACCAATTGCATTCCTAATAGCAGCTTCCCACAAGGAAATTTGAGCAGCATATTTCTTCATCC
Organism: Psammomys obesus; assembly: GCF_907164565.1. NCBI lineage: Eukaryota > Metazoa > Chordata > Mammalia > Rodentia > Muridae > Psammomys > Psammomys obesus. The sequence goes on along the minus strand of NW_026585689.1, from coordinate 2,581,967 downwards.
ACTGTGTGAGTCACCAAAGGGCTAGAGGTCAGAAAATGTTAGCTTGGGCCAGGCATGGTGGCACAGACCCATGATCCCAGAACTTAAGAAGCTGGGGGAGAATAATGGCAAAGTTTGAGGCCAGCCTGAGCTATGTAGGGAGGCACTATCTCAAAAACTAAAAGGAAGAAAGTGAAAAGAAGTAAGGGAGGGAGGAAGGATAGATGGAGGGACACTTCTGAGCTCCAGAACAGCTCTTCCCCTCAGCAGCCTATAGCACCTTGGATGAGCCATGTATTCTCTGAGCCTTACTGTATTCTTCCTCTGTAATGTAATAACAGATCAGTGAGCTGATGTTTCTCAGGGCATTTATTTTAATTTTAACTCCAAGAATAGTGTTTAAGATACAACAAATAAATATTTTTTTGAAAGAATGAATAGATGGGACGTTAGAAAGAAGAAAATTGAAGTCTTTATACACACATATGCTGTATGTCATCCAAATTGAAACCTTACCTCATGGAAGGAAGCTCTAAAAGATGCAGAAAAGAAATGGAAGTGACAAAAGTCACCAGGCCCCTCCCCAAGCTTGGGAAAGCCATTTCTGGAGAGAGGAAACTCTTCCACTGCTGAGCCACTTGCACATGAAAAGTGCTCCAACAGAAAGTGTTTTCAGTCACCTATGCTCTTGGATGTAACTCTCTGGTAAACTCAGTGTTTCACTAAGTTAAACTTGGTTGAACTGTTTTTGGTCTGTTGTCAATGTCTTATTTAGGCAAATAAACAGTTGCTTGTGTCTCCCTAAGGGAAAAAAGGCCATACAACATGAGTAGAAGTAACTTCAAAGTATAGATTCCATCTATCTTTCATCAACTTTTTCTAACCACTTTCCTTTTTCTAAATACTCTACCTATATGCCATGCAGGTTGTGTAGGCATAAATAGGAGGCCATAATTTTATATCTCTGTGCTGTTTCCTGGAATACCTTTACTCTTTGGTGACTGATGCAACTTCCTGTCAGAATCCACATTTGGCTTGGAATGGTGGCACATGCCTCCATATAAATCTCAGGGCTCAGGGGTCAAGGACAAGCAGATCTCTGTAGTTTAAGGCTAGCCTAGTTTATATAGTGAGTACCAGGTGAGTTAAGACAACAGAGTGAGACTCTTTATGAAGAAAAAGAAGAGTAGGAGGAGAAGACTCTGTCATTGATTGAACAACCAAACCCCATGGGAGCCTAGCATAACTGTCTTCTTCAATTCCCAGCACTCACATGGCAGCTCACAACTGCCTGTATCTGACACCATCACACTAATGCCCATAAAATCAAATTAAATTCAAAAAGCCTCTGTGTCATTATCCATACCACTCGTGGGTCTGAGAAAGTCCCACTATAAATGGTCAAACAATTAATTGGCTTTCTAAATGAATAAGCATAAGCTGTAGTTAAAGGTCTGGAACTCTTTTCATCCTTTCACTCAACAAGTTTGATAAGTCTTAACCTTCTATGAACTATTCACATTACATTAGACCTAATTATGTAGACTGGATCAGAAAACAGTCCTAACCCTGCATTTTATCAGCTAAAAGACCGAAAAAAAAGGAAATAAATCTTCATCTTAATAAAACTCTGGGTTTTAAATTTACACAAGTCAAGAAGAAAATTATTTCCATGACTTCCATGTTTCAAGTACTGTGCAAGCACTTGAAATATGACACTCATCTGCTCAATAAACATTGACTGAGACTATAATGCTTAATAGAGAGCTATTTTCCTCCATTAAGTGATGGGTTTGCAAGTTTCTCACCGTTTAATGGGAGTGTAGGCACAACTTTAATACAAGAGACACAGTGAGAGGACAAAGTCCTAGTGTGAAGAGGCAAGTGAGAGAGTGGGAAATAGGGGAGCGCACACACGATGGGGGTGGGCAGCTGAGAAGACCTTCGTGCGGGTCATTATCACTACATGGAATCCTGATGAAGACACATGTATGTGTGTATATGTGTGTATGTGTACACACACACACACACACACACACGTTGATTTAGGCTGATTAATAAAAGAATCATGATTTTGAGCCCAAGCTTACCTGAGCCCATGTCTCACATTTTCCACTGTCCCATAACTGTCATTATAAAGGAGAAGGGTGAGGAAAACTCACTGCTTACATCTCCGAGGCACAAAAGTGATCACGTTTTATTATCCACCAATACTGATTTTATCCAAGACCGTTGCTGTCTCTCCTCACTATGCTCAGCTAAGAAAATACAACTATGAGATCATATACTGGGAAAGTTTTCAGGAAAGCTACAGGCGTTAAAGTTCTTCCAGAGGACAGGCACAAACAACTATGCTTGTCCTGAGAAGAATTCTGTTCACAGATGGTTCAACTGTTAAGATCCCTGAAGTTGGTTCCTAGCACTGACTCAGGGCATTCCCAACCACCTGGAACTCCATCTCCAGGGAATCTGACACCTTTTTCAGGCCTCCTCAGGCACCCACCTGTACAAACATGCATACATGAATATTTTTTAAGTTCATAATAAGTAGTCAGAAATACTTCATTTTATTTTTAGTCCAAATAATCTCATATTTAACAGGAGGAAGGATCCCAGGCCTAGGGGTTAGCTGTAGAAGAATCAGGAGTTCAAGGCCAGCCTCAACTTTATAGGAAGTTGAAGGCCAACTGAGCTACTTGAGAAACCATACTTTAAAACAATTTAAGAAATCAGAATGTTCTGGAAATAAAGAACTCATTTCCCATTCTCATTAAGGGCATGGTGGGGTTTTCTTGATCCTTTCTTTGCCTTCACAAAAGAACTGAGGGAAGTTCTATTTTCAGCATTTTGTGCCTTCTATTTGAAAAAGACTGTGCAAGAATCACTATGTTTGGCAACAAAATTTACCCTCCTTACCTATTGCCAAAATCCCATGATGTTTAAGACTTAGCTAACCATAAAAAACAAAACAAAACAAAACAAAAAACCCTGGGCTATGTCATTGGTACTGACCCATAAAATATGGTACCTGAAGGAATCCAAGGCTTAATAGGTATTGCTGATAACCCGCTTTTTGCCAGGCAGTGTGCTGTGCACTAAGGATTTGCTGTTGGGCAAACCCTAGTCCCTCACTTGTAGAAGTACACCAAGCAATTAGGATATACATGTTTAGAGTCCAGTACACTAATTTAAATGTGGGACTGGAGAATTATGGAGCAAGTGGTTTGCCTGGCGCTGGTGGAGTAACTCAGTTGTAGGGTATATTTCTGGCATTTGCAAAGCCCTAAGCTCATTCCCTAAATATATTAGAAATAAAAAAAAGTTAGAACGAAAAGAAAGCAAGTAAATTCTTGTATTTTGTAGTAGTTTTCTCTTTGTCCATTGTTGGAATATGAATTAGGATAGCCTGTCTTGACAGCTAATCTGAGAAAGCCTTTTAAAAGTTGAGCGCTTGGCAGAATCAACTGACCAGAACTCATGTGGGCTCAGAGAGATCAGGGAGCATGGATGGGTCTGACATAGGTCCTCTGCATATATGTTATAGTGATGTGGCTCCGTTTTTCTTAAAAGATTCTTAACAGTGGGAGTGAGGGCTGTCTCTGACTCTTTTGCCTGCCTTTGGGGTCTTCTTCCTCCTACTGGGTTGCCTTGTTCAGCCTTGATGAGAGAATATGTGCCTGGTCTTTTTGTAGCTTGTAATTGGGTGTTTGATTGATGTCCGTGGAAGGCCTGCTCTTTTCTGAGGGGAGGTGAAGGAGGGTGTGGATACAAGGGAAAGAAGAAATGGGGGAAGGAGACGGGGGAGGAGACTGGGGAGGAAAGGGAGGGTAAACTACAGATGGAGAGAATAATAAATAAAAAAAGAAAAGAAAAGGAAAGAAAAGAAAAAGCTGTACTTTGGTAGAAGCCTTAAAGGAGAGGATAAGAGGAAGATGGAAAGTATGTATATCAGGGGTAGAAATATTCAAACATAGAGAGGAGCAGGAGATTGACAGAAGGTTTAACCAAAATGAAGGGTACATAAAAATAAAAACAATATGAAGCTATGGTCTTACAACGCAAAAATAATTGTTTTAATAATTGGAGGAGACAGTAGAACACAGGTGACATAAAAAGACAGCAGGGATATACTCAGCTTAAAGGCTTAAATTGGGAGAGGAGGACTGGGGGCGAAGAAGGTAGGAGTGGGTCATCCAAACTTAAGGATACATGAAGAAGCCTTGTGGAAATCCCTCAACTTGTAAGCTAATTTTTAAAAGTCATGTATTTGGAATCCCTCAATCTGTAAACCACTGTGAAACAGTTGAAACAAAAGCATTCATTTAACAGATTCTAGAATCATGGGCATACCTGGGTAACAGCATACTTGCCTAAAAGGCTGTGCATTATTATTTCATTGAAAGTGAAGAAAATGAAGAAATAATTACCTTAATCAAATGATTAAATTTAAGATCATCCAAAAGTATATGTTCATGCAGAATTAAAATATGAAAGATTAAGATTCCCAATGAACTATTTTTCCCTAGAATACTTATCCAAAACCAAATGAAGCATTTAGAATTAAATTCACACTTACAGAAAATTTAGTAAGTAGAGAACTAATGCATAATGCATGAGGGCATTTTACTAGATGTGATCCAGCCACTTCAAGAACTCAGTGTCAGCTAGGTGTGGTAGCACAAACCTGTAATCCCTGCACTCAAGAGGCAAAGGCAGGCAGGTCTCTGAGTTCGAAGCCAGCCTACATAGTAAGTTCCAGGACAGCCAAGGTTACACAAAAACCCTTTCTCAGGAAAAAAAAAAGGTAAAATTTATCTACTGTCTCTAGAGACATACAAGCCTACATTTGAGAATATTAATTGATTGAAATTGAATAAAAATATTCCCATCTTTTTTCTTCTCTCTTTGCTTAATTCAGCAGCTTTGAGGGTCTAAGTCCAAGTCAGCTGAAAGATGAGAAGGTAGAGATTCCGGGTAGGAAAACATAGAGAGTCAACCCTCCTCCTGCTCTCTATCTTTAAGCTGCTAGACAGACACGAACTTGAGCTGGGGAAAAGGAAACCCTCAATTTTAAACCAAGTTCAAAATCAATAGTGTTACATGGAAATTAGACATGTTGGTTTCTGAACTAGATCGTTGTCAAGTAACCATACCTAGTTTTTTTTTAACCAAAATTTCATTCAAAGAATGTGAAAAGAGCAGTTTGCTCCCCTGGATACATTTAGAGCAGTGGTTCTCAACCTTCCTAATGCTGAGATCTTTTAATATAGCGCCTCGTGTTGTGGTGACCCCAACCATAAAATTATTCTCATTGCTACTTCATAACTGCAATTTTGCTACTGTTATGAATCATAATGTAAATATCTGCGTTTTCCAATGATCTTAGGTGACACCTGTGAAAGCATCCTTCAACCCCCTAAGTGCTCGTAACCCACAAGTTGAGGAACAAATAGAAATGAATTAATGAATTCGTTGAAGATAAATGAGGCTTGCCTTCTCTAGGTTGCACCAGTTCAAGATACAAGTTGCAACTGAAAAATATCATTGACAATGATGATTCAGGTGAAAGGTAGCCAAAATATGGCTGTTTCTTACCAGGCTTTTTCTGGAATTCTCTACGCTCCTGGCCATATCCTACTTCTTGTATTGGTTCACATCAGTTTCTCTTCTTAATTCTGTACTCACCTGATGTGATGGTGACATATATATTAGGATAGGTATTAAAAGAGAGTGGGCAGATGTTAAGAAGTGCAACTTTTGGCTAGCCTAAAAATATTGACATCCCAAATTTCCCTTATCAAATTCAAAGAAAAAAAGACCACGGGGGGGGGGGGGGGATAGCAGAGCCAGAAGGCTAGAGTGTAGCATAGTTGGCAGAGTTCTTACCTAGGATGCATGAAAGCTTGGGTTCAAAACCAACACTCCATAAAATCAAGTGGCTGTATTCCCCACAGTCAGGAAATAAAAGTAGGCAGGCCAAATACATCCTTATATGGACAGTGAGTTCTAGGTTTGCCTGAGATACAAGAGACCCCGCTCCCCCAAAAGATAAAAAAGTAATGATCACAACCATGTCTGTCAATCATTATGTAGATAGTTTGTTGTTTTAAAAAAATAGATCTGAAGGGGACAGGAGCACCACAAGGAGAGAAAAAAAAAATCTGGGCACAGGGGTCCTTTCTGAGACTGATACTCCAACCAAGGACCATTCATGGAGATAACCTAGAACCCCTGCACAGATGTAGCCCATAGCAGCTCAGTGTCCAAGTGGGTTTTTTAGTAAGGGGAACAGGGACTGTCTCTGACATGAACTCAGTGACCTGCTTTTTGATCACCTCCTTCTGAGGAGGGCGCAGCTTTACCAGGCCACAAAAGAAGACAATGCAGCCAGTCCTGATGAGACCTGATAGACTAGGGTCAGAGGGAAGGGGAGGAGTTCCTCTCCTATCAGTGGACTTGGGAAAGGCATAGGAGGAGATGAGGGATGGAGGGTGGGATTGAGATGGGGCTACGGAGTTGGCAACAGCTCAGATACAATGTGAATAAACTATAATGAATAAAACAATACATTTTTTAAAAATAGAAATGTTTACTGTAGCGCAGGTCAAATTTGGGGTCAACCCAAATTCCTGGAAAAGAGACCTTGTCCAGTTTCCAAATTCTGCTATAGCTTCTTTAAGAGCATCTTTCCCCATTTTGTTCCACCGAATATTGTGCTGATTTGATATAAACTGTTTCTTTTGAAAGTAGCTTTGATTTTTCTAAGGGAAGAATGCATTTATTACTCCACTGATCAGTAAAATTAATATGATTTTTTTTCTTATGACCCATCAGACAGCACACAAAGTAAGTAATGGTGCATATTTCTAGCCAATTTAGTTGCTTATTTTGTCATGATCTTTCTTTTTGTCCTTGTTTCACGTTGGGATCTGAGGATGGATTGTGAGGCTTGCAAGGCAAGTCCTTTTACCTGCTGAGTCAACTCCCCATCAGCCAGAGGTGATGGACACAGCATGCTGATGGTGTCAGAGATGCCTCAATACTCTGGCAGCTTTTCACAACAGATATGATGCACGTTTAGAAAAATGACACGTTGATGATGAGATGCTCCTTCCGGAAAAAACTGAAGGAAGAAAGCCTTGAGAGTGCTCATCTGTAATCCCCACATTCGAGAAGTAGAAGAATGACAAGTTTCAGGCCAATCTGATCTGTGTAACAAGAACCTATAACAATTTTTTTTAATTAAAAACAACAAGAAGAAGAAAAAAAATGACACAGGTGATGTATTGTTACTTTTCTCGCTGTGACATAAACAACCTAAAGAATGAACAGTTTATTTTAACCCACACTTCCAGAGAACCTTCTATCATTATGGTGACATTATAAAGGTAGGAGTTTGAGTCAGTCCATCCAACTATATCCGTGGTCATGAAGCAGGGATGAAGGATGGTACTCAGCTTGTTACACCTTTCCATTAATTTCAGGACCCCAAATCCTGGCACTGTGCACATTTATGTGAGTCTTCACATCTCAGTTAAGCTAGTGTAGAAAAGTCCTTACAGACATGCCTGTAGGTTTATATCCTAGGCAATTCTGGACCCTTACCATGTTGACATTCATTAATCAACACAGGTAGTGGTTTGAGTTCATTAGGGATAGAGTTCGGTGGCCAGTCAGGTGCAGAAGGGGGCATTTGACACATGAGAATCAATTAAACATAGCCTTAAGGAAGAAAGAAATAATTGCTTACATAGTAGGCTCCTGAAATGATGCCTGCCGATACGTCAAAATCTCTGATTTGAAACAAAGTAAATAGTAATGTTAAATGTGTACCACCAGCCCAGCCAGCCTTTCATACAAGTGCGATCCCTCCATGCTACACAGGATTTGTCTGCACAGTTATTATAGTTCCATGTGCAATACAGGCAAGTAGACTATCTACAAACTACCCAGTCTAATATAGTAGTAGCATAGAGTAGTATATACTACTATGTAATTAAACCTATAATACTAGAGGATCTTTGATTCTTCTTCCACAAACAAGGGACTTTGCCAAGAGTTATGTTTGGAAACAGGAAAACAAGTAACACATGCATAATAGGTAGATAAATAGATGGATAGATAGATAGATAGATAGATAGATAGATAGATAGATAGATAGAGTGGTGTTAGATAGATGAGAGAGAAAGAGAGATTTTTTTTTTAAAGACAAAGAAGACTTGTGCCACGGTGGCACATACCTTTAATCCCAATACTTGAGAAGCAGAGGCAGGTGGATCAGTGTAAAGATGATGAGAATGACCAGTTTCATTGATGGCTATTGGCTGCTATGCAGATCACTGAGTTCAAGGCCAGCTGGGTCTACAGAATGGGTTCCAGAACAGCCAGAAATATACAGAGAAACCCTGTCTTGAAAAGCTGAGAGAGAGAGAGAGAGAGAGAGAGAGAGAGACCAACCCTCACTTGATTAGTGGATCAGATGACACAAGAGATAAATCTTGAAAAATAAAGATGCAGTTACCAAAGACATTAAGCTCTTAAACGTATTCAAAATTGAGAGAATAGCATTGAATAGACTAAAGTAAGATCACAAGACATGTGTTCTATTATGTGAAAGGTCCTTCATAAGAAGATGGTGAGAATGATCAGCTTCATGTAGCCTCACTGGCAGCTATGTGACTCTGTATCAAAGAAAGAAATATTGTTTGTAAAAAAGATATATCTCAGTGTTTAAGATAATAACTGTATGTAAGGCATAAAGGAGATGTCAGTAGTCTGTATTAGTTAGTGTATTAGTTCTTTTTAATTAATTAATTAATTTTATGTATGTGAGTATTTCATCTGCCTACACATCTACATACTAGACGATGACATCAGATAGCTGTGAGCTGCCATGTGGGTGCTGGGAATTTAACTCAGGACCCTCGTAAGAGCAGTGAGTGCTCTTAACTACTTGAGCCATCTCTCCAGCCCTTCGTTACTTTTCTTACAGCTGTGATAGAATACCAGAAAGAAACAACTTAATGCAGAAGTGGTTTCTTTGGGATTAATGAACAAGTGGTTCAGGTTCAGTCGGTTTTGTCTGAGAAGGTATAGTAGCTCACAGCTCTGACCATCAGGCCAGGAACTCATGACTCAGCTATTTACATTTTTGGCAAATTGGAAGGTAGAAAGCTAGGCTGGAAATCAAACCCACCCATATCCTTCAATGTCCACGCCTATACCCCTAAACAGTTAGCTATGTCTCATGTCTAAGAAGTCTGATTGCCTCCCATATAGCACCACTAGTTAGGGATCATGTGTTTGAACATGTGTGCCAATAGGGTGCCTTATACCCTCAAATCATAGCAGATAAATCACAGAGACATAAGTACACAAACACAAGCCATCCGAAGTCACTCTTTTTTTGTTCAACACAATGAACTTGACATACGCTCCTTCAGACCTGAATTTGGAAATGATTGCTTTCATTTGAATCTGTGAAATTAAATTCTTAAGTCTGTCTTACCACTGTCTTGTGATTCACCTCTATAATACCATCAGACACATTTTTTTCCTGGAAAAAAAATATCTATGTCTTCATTTAATAACCTCTGTTGAATGATTTTTTTTCTCATTAAAAATCAATTAGAAACATAAAAGTCATAAAATTAGAGCTGCTCTAGGAAATAATGATTTCTCCCAGAGGACTGTTGTTAAAAAGGAAACATTGTCCCACAAGCTTGACTTTAACAGTGTTTATTAGGCTTATGAATTTATTATGCCTAAGCTTGCCAACAAAAGATACATGCAAGGGTTAGAGACGGCGTGGTGGTTATGAGCACTTGCTTCAGGGGGCTCACATTGGGTGGCACATAACTACCTGTAGCTCCAGTTCCAGGATATATGACAGGCTCTTCCGGCCTCTGCAGGCACCTGTATGCATGCATGCACTCACCTGCATGTGCGCGCGCGCACACACACACACACAGTACATACATAAGTAGCTAGCTAATTGACTGAATAGATGATAGGTGGAAGGAACCCTGAAACCTGTGTTATGATGTTCACCTGACAGTGGATGATTGTGCCAGCACAATGCAACATAGTTATGGGACATGGAGTTTTGCGGTCAAACATGCAGCATTGTGATGATAGATGGACAATTGTGATTGTACAATACAGCATTAAAATAGCACATTGGGCAGCACATCCCAGCACTTGGATAGCAAAGACAGGCAGATCTCTGTGAATCCAAGGACAGCCTGGTTATATAGGAAGTTTTAGGACAGCCAGGGTACACAGTGATACTCTGTCTCAAAAAAAAGAAAGACAGATATATCCAGGTATCATCCTGAAAACACCACTGTGAGCCAGGTGTGGTGGTACACTACTGTAATCCCAGCACTCGGGGAAGTATAGGCATGCGGATCTTTGTGAGTTCGAGGCCAGCCTGTTCTACAAAGCAAGCTCCAGGACAGTCAAGGCTATACAGAGAAATCCTGTTACCCCAAAAAAAGAAAAAAAATATTTGGGCTGGATATTAGATGAACAGAATGTTTTGAGAATTTTGTTAGAAAGGCAGGGAGAAAAGGTGATTGTTGTACACCCTATGCCTGCCCCACTGGCCAGTAGTGATGTTTCAGAGAAACATTATGTTGACAACTATAGAGTGTTCTGACACAATGGAGCTTTCTGGTCTCACAATGCAACAGGAAATAACAGAATGGCACTGTGTGATCTAATAGTACAGCACTGGAATTGCACAACAGGACAGTTTGATGCCCCAATGAGATATGAGGATGATAGCTAGAGCAATATGACATCACCATATGACACTGTGATGGCACAGTAGGTATTTGTGATGACACAATGCACCACTAGCATAGCGGAACAGTCTTGTTATGAAAAAAGGGAGGATTTTGATGGTGCAGTTAGGCAAAATGATGCCACAGCAGGTTACTGTGATGTGACAATAGAGTACGAGGGGACATCATGAATCTTCATGAGTTTATTATTATTAAAAGTTAAAATTTACTCATTTTATTTACTGTCTTAGTTACTGTTCTATTGCTGTGAAGAGACACCATGACCAGGGCAGCTTATAAAATAAGGCATTTATAGAGACTTCCTTACAGTTTCAAAGGTTAGTTCACGATCACCATAATGAGAAACATGGCTGCAGGCAAGCAGGCATGGTGCTGGCATAGTGGCTTAGAGCTTACATCTTAACTTGGAGCTTCCAAGAGAGCAGAGACAGAGACAGCGAGTCTGGAAATGACACAGGCTTTTGAAACCCACCCCCAGTGACAAATTATCATATTAGTACATTGTAACGATATAATGCCCTGTTGCGTCATTAAAATTCTCTGTGGACACACCACTATGGTACATATGTGTGACGTTATAATGTTCACTATACCATCACACTGTCCCATTATCAGCACCACACTCCACTATGCCATCACAATGGCTATACTTTGTCATTGCAATGTTACATTGTGACATCACAGCACGACATTGTGATATTACAACGATCCATCATGACATCACAAAGCTGCACTAGGATGTCACAGAGCTCCACTGTGGCCAGGCAGTGGTGGCATACACCTTTTTTCCTACCATTCAAGAGGCAGGTAGATTTCTATAAGTTTGAGGCCAGCCTGGTCTACAAAGCAAGTTCAGGATAGCCAAGACTACACAGAAACTGTCTCAAAAAACAAAAACAAACAAACAAACAAAAAACAACAACAAAGCTCCACTGTAACATCACAATGTTCTACTGTGTTGCTACAATGCCACATTTTGACATCACAGTGATTCATTGTGACACACAGTACTCCATGTTCCATCACAATGCTACACTTAACATCACCATGATTGATCACCATGCTGAATTATGACATCATAATGTCTCTTTGTGCATTACTGTGCTGCACTGTGGCATCACATAGCTCCATTTTACCACCCCAGTGCCAAACTGTCTCATCACTATGCTCCATTATGACATCACAGGTATTTAATGGTGTCACCATAGTTCTCTATACCATCACATAATTCTACTCATGCTCCAGTACACCACCATATGCTATATTATGATATGACAATGCCCCGTTGTGCCATCACTATACTGAATTGTACCATCCCAGAATGCCCTTGTAGCATCTCACTGCTGTAGGTACTGTGCCATCACAGTGTTCCATTGTGACTCACAAAATTCCTTGTTACATCACAATATGCCATGTGCCATCCACAATGCTCTACATATGCCATCACAGTGCTGCATTTGGACACTAAAATGTTGTATTGTGACACCTCAATGGGCCATTATGTCATCACAATGCTCACTTGTACCCTTACAATGTTAGTCTGTGACATCACAAAACCTATTATGTCATTGCAATGTTCTATCATACTATCAAAATGCTACAATGGGTATCACAGAGATCCATTGTGAATGTGATGGTTTAAGTGAGAATGGTCCCTATAGGCTCATATATTTGAAAGTCTGGTTCCCCGCTGGTGGACAGTTTAGGAAGGATTAGGAAGTATTACCTAATCACAGTGGATTACTGTGATGTCATAGTGGAACATAGTGATGACACTCTTTAGCACTGGGATGGTAAAATGGAGCTATGTGATGTCACAGTGTAGAGCAGTAATGGCACAAAAGGACATTATGATATCATAATTCAGTATTGTGATCGATCATGGTGATGATCGATTTAAGAGTTTAAGAGTAGCATGGTAATGGAACATGGAGACTATGCGTCACAATAAATCACTGTGATGTCAAAATGTGGCATTGTACTGACATAACAAAACATCTTGATGTCACAGTGGAGCTTTGGGACATCACAGTCTTCGATGTCACAATATATCATTATAGTATCACAATTTAGTACTGTGTCACAATTTAGTACATAACAGAGAAAACACTGTTAAGACATAGGAGAGCACTGTGATGAAAACACTGTAACGTCGCAATGCACCATTACCACAACACAAAAAGAACACTGGAATTAAAAAAATTGGAGTATGGTGATGGCACAAGGAGTCATTGTGATAATACAATAGCCAACTATGACATCACAGTGCTGCATTTTTTACAGCCCATGGCACCAGAGTTGTCAATTCCAGCACTGCGATGACAATAAAGCATTCTGATGTCACAGCAGAGAATCATGACAGCACAATGAATCTTTTTGACATTACAGTGTGCATTGTTAGTGTTATAATGTCTCAATGGATCTTTGCGATGTCACAATACAGCATTAGGATTGTGTGGTGGAGCATTGTAATATCACAAAATATAACATTGTTGTAGTACAACAGAACATTTTAATGACACAAGGGAACATCGCAATGTTACAATATGCTAATAGGGTGGCATGATACAGTATGCTATGATGTCTCAACAGAATACTGTGACCTAAATTTGAGAATCATGATGGGTAGTGCAGTCTTATATTATTCTAGTAGAAATTAGCATTATGATGCATAATGGGATTTTGTGGTGTCACAATGTGGCTTTGTGGTGACAAAATTAGAGCATTGTGTTATCACAATGTCAAATTGTTATATAAAGATTACATCTTTATGGTGACACGGTGGAACACTGTGATGTCACAATGGAACTCTGTGATGACACAGAATAGCACAGTGACGATACAATGGAACATTGTGATGGTAAATGGGACCATTTGATGTCATAACAGAAGACTGTGATAAAACAGGTATTATGTTGTCCATAGGAAGAATAGCATGGCATGCTACTTATGGTGGTTTGAATAGGAATAGCCTGCATAGACTTAGGGTCTTGAATGCTTGGCCCATAGGAAGTGGCATTATTAGGAGGTGGGGCAATATTAGGAAGTGTGTCACTGTGGGAGATAGGCATTAATGTCTCCTACGCTCAGGCTATGCCCAGTGCAGCATACAGATCAAGATGTAGAACCCTCAGCTCCTTCTGCATTGCCATGTCTGCCTTGACACTGCCATGCTTCCTGCCATGATGATAATGGACCAAATCTCTGAAACTGTAAGCCAGCCCCAATTAACTGTTTTCATTTACAAGAGTTGCCTTGATCATGGTGTCTCTTCACAGCAACAAAACCCTAAGACACTGCTCCTAATTCCTGAACCATATCTCCAGCCCCATTTAATATGCATTTCTAAAGGAAAATGTTTTCTCCCAACTTATGAAAAGCAGTGTTCATGTGACTCCTTAACAGACACAACTATTTCCAACTATTTTGACTGGGTGACTCAGAAGTGCCTGTAACTCTAGCTCCAGGGAAATCTGATACCTCTGGCTTCGGTGGGCACCTGCGTTCACGGCATAAACTCAGACATACACACACAGTTTATAATAAGTCCCTTTTTAAAAATTTTGCCCCTTTCATGCTTATTGCTCCATGACACAGACTGTTCCTTTTCTTTCATCCTTCTAATAAGATAAAAACATAAATGTAATCAAATATTTAGTATTGCATTACTATGACCTGATTCACGATGTTCTTTTCCTTTTTGCCTATGTTCTTTCCTTCCTTGTCTGTTAAAATAGTCTTTGTCTTAGAGCTTCTATTGATGTGATTAAGCACCGAGACTGAAAAGTATGTTTGGAAGGAAAAGGGTTTATCTGACTTACACTTCAACATCACTGTTCATCATCAAAGGAATTCAGGACAGGGATTCAATCAAACAAGCAGGAAACCCGGAGGCAGGAGGTGGTGCAGAGGTCACGGAGGGATGCTACTTAATGGCTTGATCTTCATGGCTTGCTCAGCTTGCTCTCTTATAGAACCCAGGACCAGCAGACCAAGAGTCCACCCACAATGAGCTGGGTCCTCCACAGAAATCACTAATTAAAAAAATGCCTTACAGCCAGATCTTATGGAGGCATTTTCTTAATTGAGACTCCCTCCCCTCAGAGGACTTTAGCTTGCGCCAAGTTGATAAAAGATTAGCCAGCACTGTCTCCATAACACCAGCTAGCTTAAAGCTCTGTGTATACCTCAGGCTTGCCTGACACTTGCTATGTAGACAGGCGGCTTCCAGCTCATAGTCTTTCTTTTTGTCTCAGTCTCCCAAGTGCTGTGATTGTAGGCATCCGCAGTTATGCCCAGTTCTATGTAATACTTTAAAATAGGAAAGAGGAAAAGTTCGAACAAAGTGTAATGTTGGCCTATAGTCGGTTTTATTTAGGACTTAAAGTTATATAGGAGGTGGGATTTGATTTGTGGAACTCAGGACCTAAACTTTGGGCACCATGCATGTTAATCAAACACTTACCCTGAGCCAGGAGATAGGATTCTATATTATTATTATTATTATTATTATTATTATTATTATTATTATTATTATTACCACAAAAAAATAACAAAAAACATGAGTTGAAGGAAACAGCTAATACCAGTCCCTTCCATGTACTAAGAGCTTTGCTTCCCAGATGGCCAATGCCTTAGTAGTACAAGCAAATGAAAATACATTTCACTTTCTCCATTGTAGAAGGTGTTTTTAAACAACCTTGAGTAGCACTAGACTACTGTGAAGTGTTTAGCTGAAGACCCTTTAAGGTCAAGTACAAAATGGCTGAGTACATCTACAACAATGATGAAAATGACAGAGCCAATTAGAGCATTAGTATATCAAAGATTAAACATGAAAGGAAGCCTCAAAATCTTCTCACCCTAATCTCTTAAATTACACAGGAGAAAATTGAGTGTCAAGAACTGTGGCCATACGGGGGTGCAGTGAAAGGAGGAATAGCTCCCAGTGTTCTGCAGCACAGTCGGGTAACTATGCTCAATGAGTTTCGAATTAGTAGTGGAGATGGTTCTGGATAATCCCAATACAAATATAGGATTGATATTGTAAGACCTGGGGTCTCACAGCTCAGAGTTCAAGATCACGCCCTTCCCAGAAACTCCCACAGACCACGACTTGTTGCAAAAGCAAGAGGTTTAATTTAACCATTGCACAAAGGGGTCACCCCTGCCGGTCAGCAAAGAGTGGCACCGGGAGACAAAGGCCTTTAGGTTTTTAAAAGAAAAATTGCAGGAAATTTGAAGTTGGAGTTTTGGCAGTTTAGGATTGGATGAGGAAGCTATAAAGTAAGATAATTGGTTAGTCTTAGGTGCTCAAGCTTGGCCAGTCCTGCCAAGTGTGGATGCAGCTGCAATTGAAGCTGGGGGTGGTTAGCTCATCCTTGAAGATTAGGGCTGTGGGCTCTTGGCTGGAGGTCAGGAGCTACTCAGAAGAAGAATTGGGGCCATCTAGGTTGGTTGCTAAGAAACATTATCTCGAAGACAAGGGTCTGGTCATTCTTTTTGCTGAGTGAAGGTCATTGCTTGCTCGCTTTTTATTTATTTATTTATTTATTTTTTTTTATATGTCCTCACAGATAGGGTCACATTTCTCCATTCTCTGGAAAGGTACTAAGAGGCTTTAGCTTAACCTGAACCTAAAACTCAAAACTATAGGCTTTAGAAGACATATAGGTTACAAAGTTAGTCTAACCCTTTCACTATCTGGTGTAATAGATATGACAATTACCACGATCGGATGATTATGCATTATGTACATTATGTACAAGATCTTATCACACAAAAAAACATACAATTACAAATGAAAAGGCATTTTTCAAAACTTGTGACTATTCTGAGATTTTACTATGCTTGTTAGTTAATGCATTTTAGATCGCCCAAAGCAGAGAATATGAGATGGTCAGAAACAAATAATCTGCCTCTCAGGACATAACACGCTGCATGAGTTTCTTGTTAATTTTGGCGGTTTTTGCTACTAGGTCTCTTGGGTAGAGATGAGACTGTGGGCCCAAATGAACACTGTACAATCAGTTCTATATCACAGCTGAGAAATCCTGTTTAGAAGTCTTCCATCTTACTGTCTATTGTGAAGTTTGCTTACAGTCCCAGCACTCAGGATGTAAAGGCAGGAGCTGTAGGAGTTCAAGACCAGCCCAAGCTTCAAGAGACCCTAGTCTAAAAAAGAAAAATTCTGATGTGGTGATGCACACCTTTAATCCCACCACTCAGTAGGCAAAGGCAGGAGAATCTCTGTGAGTTTGAGATCAGATCTACAGAGTGAGTTCCAGGACAGCCAGGATCCTGTCTCAAAAAAAAGAAAAGAGAAAGAAAAAGAAATGACTTTCTGTGGACTCTCAAGCATGACCTAAATTCTAAGTTCTTGTTATCTGCCTAGATATTGCACAAACTTGAGTCCTCTTTCTCCCACCCTACCCGGTCTGTTTTGGACTCATCTTCAAAGCTCAGGGCTCAGTTGTAACTGACAAAAAAAAAAAAAAAAAAAAAAGCCTACTTTGAGAAAAAGGAGGTCAAATTGCTTTCTGGGTTAGTTCTATTTTTAGTCACTATGTGGCATAATTTATCCTCATGTCAGAGGGAGCATCCATCTGAACACTCAGGATCGGCTTTATGCATAAATCTAATGAGAGTTTTGATAGATTTTCACTGAGTGAATAAAGAAATGTACTGGGTGATGATACTGTAGAAGAGAAAGGACACAGCAAAGGTGTTTCTGGAACCACAGACTGTTGCTAACAAAGTGTGTATCTGACACTAAGGCTGACAGGGTTAGGCTGAACCTGCCATTCCTCGGCTCTAAAGCTTTTATAGATTTAACCATTGAGATTTGGATGAAGAATCCTGAAGCCTTTGCATCATAAATAGCCCTGGAGGCCCTGAAGAGAATAATACCCCAACCAAGGATCATTCTTGGAGAGGACCTAAAACCCCAACTCAGATGTTGCCCATAGACTTAGTCTCCAAGTGGGTTCCCTAGTAAGGGCAGCAGGGACTTTTTCTGACGTGAACTTTCTGATCACCTCTCCCCGGGGGGTGCAGCCTTGCCAGGCCACAGAGGAAGACAATGCAGCCAATCCTGATGAGACCTGATAGGCTAGGATCAAATAGAAGGGAAGATCTCCTCTATCAGCAGATTAGGGGAAAGGCATGAGGGAGGAGGGTAGGATTGGGAGGAGATGAGGGAGGGGGCCACAGCCAGGATACAAATTAAATAAGCTGTAATAAATTATAATAGTAAAACAATTTTAACGAGAGAAAAAATAATAAGCCTTTTGCATTTCACCTTAAACTTAAATGTACCCATCAATGTTAGGTAGGAGATAGTACATAGGTTCTTTTTATACCTCAGCATGGAGCTATTCATGCTGAAAATATTAATAGGGATTATTCACTATTGGTGACTCTTGTATGCTTATTTATTCAATGACTAAGACAAAAGTCAGATGTTTGTAAAAATCCATTTATTATGAATGAGTGTATGCATAAATACATAAATAGATACAAAGAAAGAAAGATAAATAGATAGATAGTTTGATGGTACTTCCCAGTGTTAATCCGCCGAATGAGAATGAAAATCATTAGGCAAATTTTTAGTCAAATTATGCAGGCTTTATTTTCTGTCAGACATGGTTAGCTCCTTAAACTGGAGTTGGAGAAAATAGCATCGAACATAGAAGAAGATAGGGTTTATGTAGCCTGGAAAACTGCAAGACCAGGGGTTTTCCAAGGGTGGGGGATTTCCAGAGGATTTTTGGTCATGTAGGAATTTTGCTGAACATTTCAAAATGATTTGGCAGAATATCTTATCATGGTAAGTTCAAGGTCAGACTCCATAGGATGGGAGAATTCCAGAAACATGTTAAAGCACAGTCAAGCTTAAATTTTGCAACAAATAGAAACGAACTTATATATATGGCTTCCATCCTTAAAATGGTGTCAGGGTGGTCCATCACCAGCACTGGGGAGGTGAAGATAGGATTTGTTAGGATATATTTTTTTAAATGCCACATATTAAACAGATCTGGATATAAACAGATTTTTTTGAGGGCAGTGAAGGAGAAAGGAGTTAGGACCTGAACCATGAGGGCAGAGAGACAGAGAGACAGAGAGAGATAGAGTGAGGGGGTGCATACCCCAGACACAGGGAAGGAGAAAGAAACCAAAGCAGAGAGAGTACAAGAGAGAGACAAGATGGCAAGGTGGCAAGGTGGGTTTTTTTACACCTGGTGCACAGCTGAACTAAGTCTGCCACACACCTGGTACCTGGGTGGAGCACGTAATGACATCATAGGTTGCTAGGCAACCCAGAAGCAGGCTTCCTATATGCTAACAGGAATCAGAAGTTCAAAATCATCCATAGCTAGTCTGAGCTATGTGAGACACTGTCTAAGGAGAAAAAGAAAAGAAAAGAATAAGAAAAAGCCACTACCTCCACCACCACCAAAAGAAGATAAATATTAAATAAATATATAAACTTGCTTAACCTAAAAGCACCATTCCCTATATTGGGATCCTGAGTTTCATAGAGAGCAGAGAGTGAGCTGGGCATAAGCTTTCGTCACTCTCTGCTTCTTGACTATGGATGGAATGTGACCAGCTGCTTGGGCTACACAGTGAGTAAGTTCAAGGTCAACGTAGGCAACTTAGTAAAATCCTAACTGAAGTAAAATTGAAAAGAGAGGAAAAATGGGACTGTACTCAGTGATTCAATGCCAGTATTTTGCAGCATTCAAGGGTCTGCTTGAATCTAATCCTCTAATCCTGCAGAAACCACAACAGGAAAAAAAAAGTAATACTTTCCTAATATAAGATTAGAACTTTAGATTTTCCACTAAGCACCCCTTAGCTGCACGTTATAAATATTTCATTATCTTTCCTTTTAAGACATAAGATTTTTCTAGCTTTCCTTGTATTTTTCTCTCATACTTCAGTTATATGTTTGTTATTTAATTTCCAAATGTTGAAATTTTTGTGATCATATTGCTATGTGTTATCCCTCATTGAAGACTGTTGTGTTTAGAGAGTGAGTCCTGTAATTAATTAATTAATTATTATTATTTGGGGGAGCAGGTTTCTCTGTGTAGCTCTGGCTGTCCTGGAACTCACTCTGTAGCAGGTTGGCCTCAAACTCACAGAGATCTGGCTGCCTCTGCCTCCCCTAGTGCTCATCCTGTAATTTTTTGAGACAATTTTCTTTTGTAGCTCTTGCTGCTGTGAATTCTCCATTCTCCTGCCTTAGCTTCCCAAGTGTTACAGATACGCACTACCACAGCCAGCACGCTCATTTGATTGTTGTGTTTCCCTACAAACGGAACAGTACGTTAGGTCGCTTTTCACTCAGAAGTATTGTCCTCAAGTTTATTTTCATTGATAATTATGTAAATACTACTGTTTAATCTTTTTGTTTGTTTGTTTTGGGGACAGGGTCTCTATATCCCAGGCTGGCCTCAAACTCCCTGTGTAGCAGAGGATGACCTTGAACTCCTACTCTTCTGACATCCACCTCCCAAGAGCTGGAATCAGCGACTGCGCCAGCAGGTCTAGTTTTATAGGGGGCGAAGTATTCAACTCATGTACATGCCTTGTACATGTTCAGCAAGCATTCTGCCAACCCCCCCTACATCCTACCCCACAAATATTGGGATTTAAAATAGACCATTATGGTGTCATAGAATCCAGATGATGTCATAAGACCATTGTGATGTCATAGAATCCACATGATGCAATATGACCATTATGGTGTCATAGAATGCAGATTATGTCATAATACCATTATGTGTCAGATCATTAGGTGTCAGATCATTATGATATCATTAGACCATTATGATGTCATAGAACCAAGATGACATCTTAAGACCATTATGGTGTCATAAGATCATTATGATGTCATAGGGCCATTATGATGTCACAGAATCAAGATGATGTTATAACACCATATGATGTCATAAGACCACTATGGTGGCACTTGGCTTTAACCCCAGCACTCAGAGAGGTAGAGGCAGGTGGATCTATGAGAGTTCAAGGCATAGCAGTGCACACCTTTAATCCTAGAATTCCAGAGGCAGGAGGCAGGTGAATCTCTAAGTTCAAAGCCAGCCTGCTCTACATGTCAAGTTCCAGGGTAGTCAGGCTACTTAACAGAGAAACCCTCTCTCACAAAACAAAAACAAAACAAAACAAACAAACAAACAAAAAAACACAGGGCTTGGAGACAGATACTATGTAATGCCAGCATTTGGGAGATGAAAGTAAGAAGATCCGAAGTTCAAGTTTGAAGCCAGCCTGCATGGGAAAACTGAAGGGCTCTCACAGGCCCTGAGGCAATCATGGAGGCAGCAGGTCTTGCCTTTACCATCACCACAACCACCACCCACCCCTTTTCTCTCCCTAGATAAATCATTAGATTCCCTTACTTGGGCACATTCCTAAAGCTAGCCACCTAGGTCTGTTCCCTTATTCGACCCCCTTCTGATGCTTGACTCCTTCCTCAGGCTGATCAATGAGGTCCAACTCTCAAAACATCAAGGTTAGCTTGCTGCATGCCTGTAATCCAAACACTCTGGGAGGCGGAGGCAGGCAGATCTCTGTGACTTCAAGGCTCCAGCCTGGTCTACAAAGTGAGTCTAGGACAGCCAAGGCTACACAGAGAAACCCTGTCTCGAAGAATAAAACAACAACAAATCATAGTCCAACAACCAAAAATCCCCATGTTAGCCAGGCAGTGGTGGTATATGCCTTTAATCCTAGCACTTGGGAGGCAGAGGCAGATAGACCTCTGTGAGTTCGAGGCCAGCAAAGACCTCTGAGTTCTGGTCTACAGAGTGAGTTCCAGGACAGGCAAGGTCACACAGAGAAACCCTGTCTAGAAAAACAAAAAACTAACAAAGAAAATTCCATTTGGCTACCCTAAATTGACATGCCCAGTCAGAACTTAACTCATCCTAGCTCATTCTAACACAGACCTCCCCTTTTCCCTCTTAAAATTACTCCTGCAAAGCCGTTGGCTGCTGTTTCTGCCCGGTTCATATTCAGCCACCTTGTCTCTTTGCCTTGCTTAATAAAGGAACTTTGTGTTGGAAATTGGTGTCTTGGTATAGTTATGTGCCTAATCTGGGTCCACAGAGGCACAGGCGTTTCTTCTCGTGTTTCTTTAAAACCTCTCTCAAAAACAAAACAAAACAAAAAAAGGGCTGCTTTAAGGATATATTCATGATACACTGGGCTACTGTGTTATCCCTCTGGCTGCCTGCTCATCAGACAAGTCCATCTTCCAAACGCAGCAGCAGGTGGGTCCTCGTCCTTGGCCAGTATGGCAAGCCATTGGGCCTACCCCATGCACTGCAATATCCTGACTTCCTACTCCTGTGACCAGAAAGTCGTTATCTGGAAGGGTCAAAAATGGAACCCGGACCAGACCCATGAGCACTCGGGAAGTGACCGCTCAGTAAGCTCTATATGCTGTCCGCTGCCTCCCATTCCTGGGCGCCATGATTGTGGCTTAATTATCGCTGCCAGGAACTGTGATGGGGTTGAGATCTCCCTGCTGGCCTACTCCTGGAAAAGCCAGTAGAAAGTGAAGACGAATAATAATCATACCATTGTCTGCAGAGCTATGGAGAGGGGACAGCCGGTGGAGCCCAAGCCAGAGGCACACAGCAACTGCATTCAAGACACGGCCTGGACCCACTCTGCGGGCCTCCTACCAGCACCATAACCTGATTTGCTCCCAGGGCCCAGCAGTGCTGATTTAGATCCTTGATGGTTCCTCAGGAGGTATGTGGCCACCCGAGTGGCTTCACGATTTTTGGCCGTCTCCGTGGGGACAGGTAAGTGACCTGTGGAAAGGGTCAGGCAGGCAGTGGGTGTGCACGAGTCAAGAAGGACCAGGATTCTGAGTCAGCCGCCATCACAGAACACATGCAGAATGACTAGGGGTACAGCAGGGGAGGCTAGGTTGTCCTTGCCAGGACATCCCATTCCTAGGACCAAGCCCAAACAACTTAGGCAGACAGCTCTACCGAGATTCCATGCCCAATAATGACCATACCACCAGCACCAAGCACCCATTTGTCTTTTTGTTTTTTGTGTGTGATAAGCATTCTTCTGCAGGTAAAATGAGCCAATTCAAGCCAAGTTAGGGTATATACAAGCAGGTTTATTATGGGGAGTTCACTGGTCCCAAGGAACAGAGCCAGGGAAATTGCAACACTGGGGGAGACAGAAAAGAGGAGAAAGAGGTAGGGGAGTGTACGTGGGCAGAGATAGAAAGAGGAAATGCAAAAAGAGAGAAAGACAAGGAACTAAAATGTCTGAATTATATAGTGAAGATGCTCTAGGGGAGGGAAGCCTCCCTCCTGGAAAGCTCAGGGTAGAGGGAGGGCTATGGTAGCTATGCCCTATAACTGGTAGAGACTGAGGGATGCTAGGAAAACCTGGAGGCCAGGTCCGTTTTGGTTAAAAAGGCACCTCAGCCGCTTTCTCCAGTCTGAAGCCCAACAGTTTGTTTGTTTTTGGTTTTTCAAGACAGGGTTTCTCTGTGTAGCCTTGGCTGTCCTGGACTCACTTTTGTTGACCAGGCTGGCCTCGAACTCACAGAGATCCAGCTTCTGCCTCCAGAGTGCTAGTATTAAAGACCGTCACCATCACTACCCGCTTCACCCGTCTGTCTTAATGGAGTTCGCATACTTTGTAATTCACATCAAGCAGAAGGCATCCCGCTAGAAGAAAAAAAGATAATAAAAGATAAATATTTTGGGCCACTTTTATGTTCAGGTTGTTTACCAGCTAAAAATTATACAACAAAATTAAATGAATAATGTTTAAAACAACAAAGTACTATTTTAATGTCTTAGATATAACTCCTCAGACAGACAGAAAGACAGTCTGAGGAGCAGACACTGGACCTTGAGAGTACCAGGCAAGTACTTTTACTATTGTGCTACTTTTATTTATTTTATTTGTTCACACACATATTTATTTGTCTTTCTGTCTGTTGTTGAATAGAGAACATGTCTGTTCTTTCCTTCCACCAAGTGGGTTCCTGTGGGTGTGGTTTTTCTGAGAAATGCTGTTTAAAGTTTGCCTTTATAAATCAAGCTTTCACTCAGCCTGTAACCAAGGAAAGAACACTTTGAGATGGTTTATAACTACTCACTCACTCTGCTTACATACTGTGTACTCAACCTGTTCAAAATTAACTGACCTCCATGAACAATATTGTGATCAATCTTACTCCACCTCTACTTCGGACTTCCAATGTAATTCACTCCCACAAGCTCAGCTCACAGCACAGCCTCTACTGTACTGTGCTCCCTATTTCTTCATGACACATTCATTCGCCTGACTGAGAATAATATGTGGAGGATGTAGTGTCCAGGTGTAAGACTATGTGATGAAAGCAGGGAGGCACTGAAAACAATGTCTGCCTGCCAGATATGGTGGAAATGCCGTGTGGGTGCAGAGAAATCAAATCTGAGTGTGTGAGGTCCTGAGTCAGTAAGACCAGAAAAACACTTTCTCCCTTGTGAGACTCCTGTAAGATATTAAGACAGAAGCTCCTCCTCCCTTTTTGTTGCCATCTGTGCAGTGCCATGTGTACCCCCCCATGCCTTTGTTTAGGACTACTCCTCTCTCAGATTAGACTACTATTTGATTAAAACAGGAGCAACCAAAACTGTCTGAATAAATCAAGCCCACACTTGGGTAAGAACACCAAGAGTTAGTCAGTTAATCTCTCTCTGTTTCTGTCTCTGTCTCTGTCTCTCTCTCTCACCGCCTTTCCTCTCCCCCTATTCTCTCTTCTGTTGTTTTGAGACAGGATCTCATGATAGCCCTGGAATTCACTACATAGACCAGGATAGCCTCTAATTCACAGAGAGCTTTGCCTCTCCAGAGTGCTGGGATTAAGTCACAGTGCCACGCCCAGACATCTTATTCTACCCTACAGAAATACGGCTGTAATCTCAGTTACTTGAAAGGATTGCGCACATGGTCAAGGCCAACCTGGCTGGGTAACTTTGTTGTGTTTTGGATTTTGTTCTTCTTATTTATTTTGTTGTTTTTGAGACCGACTCACTGCTTAGGCTGGCTCTGAACTCATAGAAATCTGCCTATGTGCCTCTTGAATACTGTGATTAATGGTAAGCACTTCCATACTCCACAAAGATGATAGATAATAGATAGATAGATAGATAGATAGATAGATAGATAGATAGATAGATAGATAGA
>NW_026585689.1:2552221-2556926 GCF_907164565.1 Psammomys obesus | reverse complement strand
AGATAGATAGATAGATAGATAGATAGATAGATAGATAGATAGATAGACAGATAGAGATAGGTAGGTGATAGAGAGATAGATAGAATATAAGAATGAGAGAATGCTTGCCAAGCATGCCAGTGGGCTCAAGGATTCAATTCGTTGGGATGGGAGGAGGAAGAGTGAGATTGGTTAAATCCATAGTTAACCAGGAAGTCCCCAAAATGGAAAAGAATAAAATATTACGAGGTGATGAAGGAATTGGACAGGAAATTGGTGGAGAATACGAACTAACTACTATGATATACATGAGTTAATATGTCATAATGAAAACCATTGTTTTGCACACTAAAAACCAAATTAATTAATTGATTCATTTTAAAAATGTATTTATTTGGGCTGGAAAATGGCTCATTGGTTAAGAACATCGGCTGTTCTTTCAAATGTCCTGTATCCAATTCCCAGCAACCATGTTGTGGCTCATTATCATCTATGGTGAGATCTGGTGCCCTCTTCTGGTATGCAGGCAGAACACTGTATAAATAATAAACAGATAGATAGATAGATCTTAAATAAATAAATATATATATTTGTGCCGGGCAGCAGTGGCTCGTGCCTGTAATCCCAGAACTTGGGAGGCACAGGCAGACAGATCTCTTGTGAGTTCAAAGCCAGCTTGGTCTACAAAACGAATCCAGATCAGTCAAGGCTACAAGTATTTATTTTATGTTTATAGGTGTTTTGCCCCTACATAGCTGTTATGTTCATGCAGTGCCCAAGGAGGCCTGTCGAGGGACTCAGGCCTCTGAACTAGAGTTGTAGACAGTTTCTACCTGCCATGGAAATCCATCCTGAGTCCTTCACAAAAGTAACCAGAGCTCTTAATCACTGAGTTATTTCTCCGGCTCCCAAATTAATTTTTTTTAAATATTTTTAAGATTTATTTTATGGACATTGGTGTTTCGACTGTATATATCTGTATGAGAGTGTCAGATTCCCTGGAACAGAAGTTACAGACAGTTGTGAGCTGCCATGTGGACACTGAGAATTGAACCTGGAGCCTCTGGAAGAGCAGCCAGTGTTCTTAACCACTGAGCCATCTCTCCAGTCCTCCAAGTTAAAATTTTAAGATGGAAAAACTGGAGCTGGGGAGTTTACTCACCAGGTAAAGGCACTTGTTACACAAGCTAGCCACCTGAGTTTGACCCTTGGAGCCCAAATAACAACAACAAACAGAGCATGGAGTTACATGTGCACTAATCCTCACAACTGGGAGTTGGTAGAATCTGTCATTACGATACTGGTAGTATAACGTGAGATACATGAAATATTAGCTCAAGAAAACAACTTCTACTGTAGGTTAACTATACATTAGCATAAAAGCCCCAAACATGCGATTCTCATTCATCTCTAACACATGACTTAATGCCTATTTAGCTTTTTAAAATTGTTATTATATTTACTTATGGGGGGTGCACACTGCAAGTGAGTATGGGGGGCAGAGGAAGAGTTAAAGGAGTGAGTTCTCTCCTTCGGCCATGTGGGTCATGGGGATCCAGCTCAGGTTGCCAGCCTTGGTACCTTTACCCAGTGGTCCATCTCAACCACCCAAGTTGCTTGATTATCTCTCCATGATCATTTCTCAGCACACAGTTTTGTCACCCACTGTATGGCTTTTATGTTACCTAGTTACTGAATACCGAAGTGAACACAACTTGGTCAATCACTCATACTAAACTTCTTAAAGACATTTCTGTTGTCAAGAATAACTGTAAAGGGAGCTCTTTAAAGATGAGGTCCCATGCCTCTGTGGTTTTTTTGTTTGTTTTGTTTTTGTTTTTTTGGCTAACGATGCAAATAATGTATTTATAAAGTCAGTACTATGTAAGTGTTCAGTAATTGATGGCATTGAGAGCCGATGCTTTCTTTGCTCAGATAGGCTTGGTAAGCAGGCTTGGGAAAGAGGAAACACCCCGCTCTGCTTCTCTGTTACTTTAGGGTGATGAGGCTTTACCAGCAGTGGTCAGAGATTGTTTGGTAACAGCCACAGTCATACCCGTCTTGTGGTCATTTGGAGCCACGTGGGCCATAAGGCTGACCTCATGGGCAGATTTCAAACAGCATAACAGATGGCTGCTATTATGGGTCGACAATGACAGATAGGATTTGCTCAAAATAGCACGACGTACCCAGCTCTTGGGGGACAGTGAACATTTATCAATGGTGATTAATCCTTCCAAGAGTCCATTTCGAAGCTAACAGGGCACTGGTTTGCACTCATTTTTCTTTGTGTAGCAGGTACAGAGAGGCATCCATTCAGAAAATATTTACTTTCTCGTTCTATGTAAAGGTTTCCCCCCAAGTATTTAAATAATGAAATGCCTGGTAAGTTAGTCCCAGTTCCCAAATCTAACCAGTAACCCACTTTTTTTTTTTTTTTTTTTGCCTGTTTTGTTTTATTTTTGGAGACAGGGTTTCTCTGTCTAGAACTGGCTGTCCTAGAACTCACTTGGTAGGCTGGTCTAACTCAGAGATCCACCTGTCTCCCACTCCTGTTGTTTTAAGAAATGAAAATCCCAACCATTCTGTTTTTACCAATAAAGACTTAGGAGCCAGATGCTGGGGTGAGAACCTGCCAGCTCAGAAAGGCAGAGAAAGCACCCACCTGACCTTCCTTCTCAGCTCAGGTCCAGATGGAAAACACCCAAAAAGGCTCCCTAGCTCAGCTGACAACCCAGGTGGTAAAGGCCAAAAAATTCCAAGGCCAAAGGCTTGCTAGCCAGGGAGCTAGAGAGCTAAAGCACTAAAGAACCAGCTCCAAAAGCCCCCTCTTCTCCACACTGTCTCCGATACCTCTCAACTCAAAGTCCCTCCTACTCTTTTAATCCTTGTCAGCTGATTTCTTGCTCTGCCTCTTGACCTAGGCTTAACTTTATTAAATCCTCTGTCCAGAAAACTCTCAGGTTAAAGTAGTGTGCTAGGGCTGACTGAACCACACCATAATCACCTGTCTACAATAAACAGAGAGTTATTGGATTAAAGGTTTGTGATGGAGCTCAAACATACCAAATAAGAAACAGGGTTTTACAGTTCATGATTTTGGGGTTCACAATGAGATCAAATATCTTGCAACACAATCCACCTCCCAAAAGCTGGAATTAAAGGCATGTACCACTATACCTGGCCTCACCACCTTCTAGTATATGCCTAGTTTTTATAATAATTTCTTCTTTTATCTTTTTCTTTCTTTCCTTCTGGGAAAAATGTTTTTTGTTTGTTTGTTTGTTTGTTTCTTGTTTGTTTCGAAACAAACAAAAAGGTCTCACTATTTAGCCATGGCTAGCCTGAAACTCATTATGTAGATCAAGCTGGCTTCAAACTTGCAGTGATTCTCCTGCCTCTGTCTCCTAAGCGCCGGGATTGCAGAGGTGTGCCACCACAGCAGCCAAACTTCTCCTCATAAAACCACGCTTTTGTTCGCATTCTTAGATGAGATGCCGTCTACTATAAAAGTCAGCACAGCACCTAAAAGATAGTAATAAATATTAGATACTAATAAATATAACACATCTTAATATAATGAACATTCTCAAAGGGCCCAGGACAGCCAGGACTACATAGAGAAACCCTGTCTCAAGAAACCAGAAATGGGGGCCGGGGGAGGGGGAGCACAAAATAACTGCTCTTCCAGAGGACCTGGGGGTTCAATTGCCAGCACGCGTGGCAGCTCACAACTGGCCCAAGATCTGACACCCTCACACAGACATACACGTAGGTGAAACACCAAAGCACAGCACATGAAATAAAAATCACTAAAATCTTAAAAGAAAAAAACAAAAAAATTAGGTGGGAAGGAACTGAGAAGTGGAAAGTGAGGGAAAGCCAATAATTAGGATATAATTAGGATATTAGGATATGTGAGGAATAAAGTCTATTTTCAGTTTAAAAAATGATTAAAAGGTAAGATTAACAGCAAGACTATTAAAAAAAATGATCCATTTATTTTTGCCATGTGAGTGCTGGGAATTGAACTCAGGTCCAGTGCTCTTAACTGCTGAACCATCTCTTCAGCCCCAAGACATGACCTTATTTTTGTCTTTTGTTTTTGTTTTGTTTTTTAACAGCACTGGCTGTCTTGAAACTTACTTTGTAGATCAGGCTGGTCCTGAATTCAGAAACACGCCTGCCTCTAGCTCCAGAGTGCTAGGATTAAAGGCGTGTGCCATCACTGCCCAGCTCAGTGACAAGAGTTTGTATCCAGCTTTCTTGGAAGCACATCTTTGCCAACTCCACAGTCCTAGAAGAATGAGAGTGGGGTTGTAAGAAGTGAATGAAGGTTTTACGTGAATCTTGTTTGTTTGCTTTCTGTTTGTTTGTTTGAGACAGGGTTTCTCTCTGTAGCCCTAGCTGTCCTGGAACTCATTGTGTAGACCAGGCTGGCCTTGCATTCACAGATCCGCCTGCCTCTGCCTCCCTAGTGATGAGGAGGATCAGGAGCAGTTTATCAGACTCTCTCAGAGACATCCATACCCATTCCCTCAGGCGTGTCTACATTCTTCTTAATCTCTTTCTTAACCTTCATGCTTAAGCCTACATTAAAATATATTTAATGAATACCCAACCAAAAGAAGTTATTTACCCAATCGAGAGGATTCCTGAAATAGAATTATTATCATTTGGGCTTAGTTGGGTTTGTGTGTGTGTGTGTGTGTGTGTGTGTGTGTGT
>NW_026585689.1:2507283-2552211 GCF_907164565.1 Psammomys obesus | reverse complement strand
TGTGTGTGTGTGTGTGTGTGTGTGTGTGTCTGTGTGTGTGTGTGTGTATGTGTGAAGTAATCTCACTGTGGCCCAACCTGGCTCCAAACTCAGTAAATCTCCTACCTCACCTCCCAAGTGCTAAAATTACAGGCATTAGCCACCATGCCCAGCTGGAAGTAAAATTACCCTTTGAATAATCACTTGGAGAAAATAGTAGTTGAGGCACAAAATAGCTGAGGGAACCAAGGACTATGTGGTTTAGGGTAAGAAAACTCTAATTTTTTAGATACATTATCAAAATTATCAGTGAAGGAATAATTGCACCCATAGACTTCTTTTGTAGAATTCTCTATGGAACTTGAATTACAGACATTAACAACTTGGTTGGGTACCACAAAATACACCAGTATAATCACTATCTTGATAAAATACATTATGGAAAAGACAAGTGATATTTCTTATACAAAGTTAAATGACAGCGAAAGGCCTTACAATCATGTCTCAAAAAAAAAAAAAAACAAATTCTTGAAACAGAGTTCACCATCTTTAATCACTGGGAAAATATAAATTAGACTAAACTAAGATTCCGACTCATCACAGTTGAAATGGCTACCAGCCAGAAGAAAAAGGACAACAAAGAGGGTCGAGGGAAAAGGAACCTTTATGTACTGC
This sequence comes from Psammomys obesus, assembly GCF_907164565.1. Classification (NCBI taxonomy): domain Eukaryota; kingdom Metazoa; phylum Chordata; class Mammalia; order Rodentia; family Muridae; genus Psammomys; species Psammomys obesus. Next base: position 2,551,557 of record NW_026585689.1, on the reverse strand, counting down.
TAATGGGGGATGTAAATTTGTGCCACCATGAAAGTCAGTATGGGGGTTCCTCAAACTAAAAACCAGAACTACCAGATAATCCAGGTAGCCCTCTTTTGAGGACATACCTGAACTATTTTAGGCCAAAAAAAAAACACAGAAACGCTTGTACATCCATGTTTACTGCCATGGTAATCACAATAGATAGGAGATGGAAACAGCCTAGAGGTCCAACAGATGACCAGATAAAGGAAATGAGATGTATATACACAATGAAACGTTATGCTTATAAAGAAAAATGGGGCCTGTGAGATGCCTCAGTGGATAAAGGCACTTTCGGTCAAAAATGACATTCCAAATTTGGTTTCCATTTCTCGTGTGGTGGAAGGAGGAGACCTGCTCCCTTAAGTTCTCCTTCTTACCTACACACACATATGCAAGCATCTTAAAGAAGATGTGTGTGTGGGGGGGGTTCTAGATTGCTAACAAATTGCTAGGTACACAGTTCAGAAAGAGGTATATGTGCTGGAGAGTCCTAGGCTGTCGAGTGTATTCGCACAGGAGGTGTGTGCGTAGCCTACACTAAGTGGAGTCCCAGGTTGCTAAACTATTTCCTATGCTTGCCTGTCTTTATAACAAATTACGGGGGTGGGGGTGGGTAGAGAGATGGATCAGCAGTTAAACTTGGTGCTCCTACTGAGGACCCAAGTTTGGTTGCCTGCTCCACATTAAGCACCCCTCAATCACCTATAACTCTAGCTTCAGGGGCTCTGACTGCTTTCTTCTGGACTCCCTGCACATACATGGTAGACAAATATATTCATGAACATATAATAGCATAGATGTTAAAAAGGCGTGAAAATGCTGTCATGAAATGGTTAGTTGGTTTTTGGTTGGTTTGTTTTTTTTGTTTGTTTGAAGACAAGGCTTTTCTGTGTAGCCTTGGCTGTCCTGGACTCACTTTTTTGACCCAATGGCCTCGTTCTGTCACTCTGCCTCCCGGAGTGCTGGGATTACAGTTGTGTGCCACCTCAGCCGGCGAAACTTTGCACAGTGCTTTACTTCTGTCTAACATGCCCGCGTGGGGCATTGGGTCCAAGATAGCCCATACACAGACACAGATACTAGAGATGCTCAAGTCTTTTAAGCAAAATGGGAAAAGATAAAGAAATAAAGGATAAATCAGTTGAGTTTATCCCAACTACCTTCTTTGGTATTCTCCCCACTCCATTGACCATGTAACTCTGGCTGGCCTGGAACTCCCAGAGATCTATCTGCCTCTCCTTCCCATGTGCTAAGATATTACAGGAGTGTGCCATGCCTGGCTCTACATTCTCACTTTTATTATAGATGAGAATAACAGAACAAGTATAAGTAGATAATAGAACTGGGTTGTTAAGGGAAATAAAATAAGAAAGGAAGTCTGCTCACCTTTAGTACAGATTAGATCCCAGGAACGATTTGTCTGCAGTGAGATTCTAAACACCGGTGCATATTGAAAGGTGGATAAATGTACCAGGCATGGAAATAACCTAGAACCCCTGCACAGATGTACCCCATGGCAGTTTAGTGTACAAGAGAGTACATAGTAATGGGAAGGACTGCCTCTGACATAATCTGATTGGCCTGCTCTTTGATCACCTCCCCCTGAGGGAGGAACAGCCTTACCAGGCCACAGAAGATGACAATGCAGCCTCTCCTGATGTGATCTGATAGACCAAGATCAGAAGGAAGGAGAGGAGAACCTCCCCTATCAGTGGACTTGGGGAGGGGCATGCGTGAAGAAGGGGGAGGGGAGGGTGGGGCCAGGAGGGGAGGAGGAAGGGGCTTATGGGGGGATATAAAGTGAATAAAGTGTAATTAATAAAATAAAATAAAATTTAAAAAAAAAGAAAAGAAAAGAAGCCAGGTGTTGTTGGCACACTCCTGTTATCCCAGCACGCAGGGAAGCAGAGGCAGACAGATCTCTGTGAGTTCAAGGCCAGTCTGATCTACAAAGTGAGTATGGGACAGCCAAGGCTACACAGAGAAACTCTGTCTCAAAAAAAAAAAAATAGATAGATAGATAGATAGATAGATAGATAGATAGATAGATAGATAAAGGAAATCCAAGTGTGGTGACACACACCTTTAAATCTAACACTCAGGAGGGAGGTATATCTCTGTGAGGTCAGACCAATTTTGTCTACATAATTCCAGGACAGCCAGAGCTACATAGTATGAGTGACTCTGTCTAAAAGAAAGGAATGATTGCTTACTATTCTTCTAGAAGATTCGAGTTCAGTTCCAAGCACCTATATCCAGCAGCTCTCAACCACTCTAGCCTAAGGGGATCTAACAGCGTCTCCTGCCTTCTGTGGGCAATTTCATGCATATTGGCTGGCTGGGAAAGAAAGATGTGTCCACTGGTGTAATAGTGGCAGGCATGGAAGTAACCAACCGCTTTTTGAAATTTAAAACCTGCTCTATGAGATGGAATCCACTACTGATTCCATTAACCAGGCCAAAAGCCCGTGGTGGGAGAAGTAACAGGTCCTGGGGCGAGAACCTAGCACTGTTATTTTGCTAAATGGACATAGTAATAAATTGTCCTTATCTTTATCTAAATTGTTCTTATCTTTATGTCCAAAGATTCGTATATCTCTAAGCCCTCATCAGAGCTTGGCATTGCAGTAGGCAGCGATTAATACAGAAACCTACCTCCAGTCAATATGCAGAGAAGAGAAACTGGGGTGCTGAGCTATAAATGGAACATCTGCGCCTCATACAGCTGTCCTTCCGCTGCTCAGGGGTCAAGACATCATGGAAGAAGGGTTAGAAGAATTATGAGAGTCTGAGAAAGGAGATGTGTGTTGAGGGACAGTATCTGGCAGATACTGACAGACTTTGGCAGTGCACTTGTACACATGAGCTCACAGCAGCCGGGAGTGCACGCACAACATTAAACTAGTCAGATTCCAGCGCAAACTGGAAAGTCCTACCTCATTGAGAAACTGTTGGCAATTGTCTGCTAGGAGTCAAGGGAGACACAGCATTTTTTTCTTGGGAAGAGAGCGGCTTGAGAAAGAGTTTTGCTGTGTAGCCCTGGTTGTCCTGGAAGCATCTCTGCAGACCAGGCTGGCCTCACAGATCCACCTACCTATGTACCAGCACCACACAGCAAGGCATTGTATTTCTGAGTCCTTTCTCCTTTTGTCTTTCTTTTAATGTTTGAGACAAGGTCTTTCCTACCTCTGTCAGGTGCTGGGTGAGTGCTTCTTTTGTGGTCTGCCTACTAGCTTGGGATGGCAGAGAAGTCACTGTGTGGACCAGGCTGGCCTTTGAACTTTCAGAAATTCTCTTGCTTTTTACCTGTCAGGTACAGGGTTTAGAGGTATGCACCACCCATGCTCAGGGCATTTCCAATTTTTTTTTCTTTTAGACAAAAGAGATGTGTTAAGAACGAATGAGAACAAACTGAGAATTACGGAGGGCTTTGTGGGAGGAACTATTTTCAATTTCTGTGTTTATATAATCTGTGTTTTAGCAGGGTGCCACTTTGTGGCATGATTTTCCTCATACTCTAGAGATGGGAACCTAAGGTAAAGAGACCATACTTAGTTTTCAGTGTAATTGGAGTGTGGTGGTACATATCTATAGTCCCATCCAGTCAAGAGGCTGAGGTAGGATCACCTGATCCTGAGTTCAAGACCAGTGTGCAACATATTGGGAAATGGGTAACCTTGTTTGTTCCTGACTTTCAGGAATCTTGCATTACTGAGAATACCCGCGATGGGTTACTATATGGCTTGGAATGGACTTTGAACTCACCATCCTCTTGTCTCAGCCTCCTGGGTACTGAGATTACATGGTATTGGGAAAATATGGAATCTGGTCTCTACAAGGCCATCCTGGGCTACATCATAAATCCAAGTTCAACCTGGTTTGGAAGGAGACCTTGCTTCAAAAATCAGAAGGGAACTCAAATGCCAGGCTGAGGTTTAGTGCGATATACCAAGTGCTTGAGTAGCATCCAGAAAACCTTAGATGATTTCATAAAAGTGGATATGGTGGCACATACCCATGCCAGCACTAGGTAGGTGGAAAGATCAGAAGTTAAAAGTCAACCTCAGTTGCAAGAAAAGCTCCAAGCCACCCAGAGCTATGGAAGGCTCAATATAATGCAAGAAATAAGTCACTGTCACATGCCCGAGATCTGGGTACTGTAGCACACCTTGACATCTGATATTATGAGCTAAGGCAAGATCAGGAGCTTGGCATCAGTTCTAGGTTACACAATGAGTTTTCAGAGAAAAGCCTGAGGCACAAAAAAACAAAACTGTCCGAAACCTATGTGCAAGACTGAACAGACACTGAGGCATGTTTGTGGATTTGGAAGACCAGCCTTGGTTCTGCAGACACTCTATCCCTACCATAAAATTACAACTGGGGATGTAGCTTTGTAAAAGTATGTGGCTGGCCAGGCAGCCCCAGTTTGAGTGCCCAGCACAGCATGAACTGTATTTGGTGGCACACAACTGTGAACACTTAGGAAATAAGGGCCCAAGGCTAAGCCAGTGAGAGAGAGTAAGAGGTTGATGGGGGCCTTGCTCTTCCTGGGAAGCTGTTGGCAGCTGATGACTGCTGGGCATGTGGAGTCACCTGTGGTTTAGTCACTGGTGAGTTGCCTGTGCACTGGTGAATAGCTGTGTTGTATTTATGTCTATATGAGGGCCCTAAAGGTGCAATTGGTGGGACTAAGAGTGCGGTAACAGAAGGTAGGGATGATGAGTGTGATCAGAGTGGGAAATGTCAAACAATACATTTTTTTAAATTAACATATTCAAGTCAAGGGCTGGAGAGATGGCTCTGAGGTTACGAGTACTGATTGCTCCCCCAAAGGTCCTCAGTTCAATTCCCAGCAACTACATGGTGGTTCATAGCCATCTACCATGAGATCTGGTGCCCTCTTCTGGCCTGCAGGCATACATGCAGGCAGAACACTGTATAAATAACAAAATAAATCTTAAAAAAAACAAACATACTCAAGGCAAGCCTGTGGTGCATGAGACCTTGTCATAAATATATAAAAACAACTAGGTATCCACCAGTGTGGAATCAATACTTGGAGCACATATTAGACAACAGAATCTCAGCATTAAAAAGAAATCAATCAAAAACATGGATATTTCTTATATGCATATTGCTATATAAAAGCCAGTCTAAAAGGTAGTATATTATATGATCTCAAAGGTATGGTATTCTAGACAACTGCCAATACCCACAGGATGTCTAGCACAAGCAATGAACTCTCTACTATAATCAATAATATATCATTACTGGCTAGGCATGTAATCCCAACACTTAGGAAGTCTACAGGATGTAAATAGCCCAGTCTACCTAGAAATCCTAGGCCAGCTAAAGTTACTGCATGATAAAGCCTTGCTTAAAACAACAAAAAAAGGAAACGAGTTCTGCTCATCTATTTTGAAAATGCTTTCCCACCCCGCACCAAAAAAAAACTATGAAAAAAGTATACCAATACCAAAACCAACTTGTTAAAACAAAATCATTTCCTAGATAGCTAAGCATTTAACAATTTAACAATTCTAACACAAAGCCACCAGGAGATGCCAAAGACATTGGGATTCAGCAGGGTGTTATTAGATGGATGCTGATTTAGATACAGATTCTCTACTGTACTGGTAGAGACAGGAGCAGGAACTTCTGAAGACTCATGTCCAGTATTTTTAGTCATTATAGGGAACACAAGAATGTTTCTCTTTGCTTCTTCCATTCCCTTCAGATCAGAATAAATCCTTGATATTGTCTAAGGCGCCATATTTAGGGGCAGTGTATTGCAGTTCTTTGTTCGGATTTTCTTTCTTCTAAAGTTTCTCAAGATCTTCTTATTGCTGTAAGACAAATGTTAAAAAGAATTGTAAAAAAGTTGCTTGGGAGTTAAATCCAGAGTTTTCCCTTAATAGAGTTCTAAAGTCTAATGCAGGGCTGGCAGATGTTTTGACAGGTAAGGGTACTGCCAGAAAACATGAGGACCTGATTTTTTGTTTTGATTACTTGTACCATGGCATTTGTGCTGTGGCATGCCTGTGCCCTCACCTCAACCATAATCAGTGACATTAGCCAACAAAATAAATAAATGTAACTAAAATCAAAAGCAGTATTTATAAGGCTATGTATACTTTCCTTGGGGCTTTGTCTCACATTGCCTAGGCTGGCCTCTATGTTCCTATCTCTGGTTCTATATGGTGCTGGGGATCAAACCCCAGGGCCTTATTCAAGCCAGGCAAGCACTGTATCCACTGAGCTATGTTCCCAGCCCCTAATAATCATTTAGTTTTGAACTAAGTTCCTAAACACTTGTCAGGCATGTTGTTGAGACTTAAAAGAATGAGCCATACTAGCGAGGTGCTATTTTCTATTTTCATCTGATTATATGGCAAATTAAGAAAATAGGGTGTTTGCTCTCCGGTTTCTGTTAAGCTATTCAGAAATTCATCTAGACATCTTGTTTGTTTGTTTGTTTGTTTGTTTCCCATAACTAGAGAGATACTAAGGTGTTACCTTTGAACACATTCAGGGCAGAGCATATTATCGTCCACTCCTGGATCTGGGAAGACACAGGCTGGTAACAGGAAGAGAGAAATCATCTTTTGGGGAATTTCTGGAACCCAGGTCTGACCAGCGTGAAGTTGCAGGCGAACCCAGCCTTTCTTGTTTGCAGGGCGGTATCCACCGTGGACAATACACCATCTACATCCTAGGGAGAAGAAACAAGCAAACAGAAACTGCAAGATCAAGACAACTCTGCACCACCTCTCAGTAAGCTACTCTTGAATTTGCTGTCTTGTATGTTGCTAAAAATTAAGTGCATTTTCTGATAGTTTACAAACTGTCAAAGCTCTTATGTAATGTGTACTGAAAAATTATAAGTATTGAAAAAATAAATTGAGTGAAATGCATGAAAAACTGGTCAGATTACAGTTTTTAACCACAGGAATCTTAGCCACTTTGCAGAATGCTTGCTTTGTGCTTAAGATTTTGCTGAATGGTTCACATAATTTAATACACTTATTATGCATACTAGGCAAGACTTCTACCTCTGAGCCAACCCCCTTAAGCCTGTGCTTTTCCTATAATAGGAGAGGTAGCCAGTATTTGTATTAAATACCATTTTCTCCAATGAACTGACACCAATATTCTGACTCACAGCTCACTGTGAGTATACTACTTCATACTCATCTGCTTTAAAGAATCATAACTGATAAATCAGGAGGAAGTTTTTTATACACAGTCACCTCAATGCATACGTACATACTTTAGAATAAGTAAGTCAGAAGTGGTGCACACCTGTAATCCCAGCACTTGGGGAGGCAGAGGCAGAGGCAGGTGGATCTGTCAGTTCAAGACCCAGCCTGGTCTACAAAGTGATTCCAGGACAGCCAAAGCTACACGGAGAAACCCTGTCTTGAAAAACCAAAACTGAGCGAAACTGAAGATCCTAAAAGATGTGACATCCACCATGGTCTTAGATCAGAGAATCAATATTGCAAAAATGGCTCTCTTCTCAAAAGCAAACTGAAGGTTCAATGCACTTCTGAAACTTTCGAAAACCAAAAATCACACGAGAGCACAGAGAATCTGGAGAGCCAATGCAATCTTGAACAAAAAGAACAATAGTGGGAACATCTGATTTCAAGATTTGCAGAGCCATATTAACTAAGGTGGTGTGGCCCTAGCTTATAGATTGATGTACTAGACCCTGATATAATGAATCCATGCAGCTCCGGTCACCCAATTTTTGTTTGTTCTTGTTTTTCTTGTTTGTTTTTTGAGATAGGGTTTTTCTGAGCCCTGGCTGTTCTGGAACAACCCTGGCTGGCCTTGAATTCATTGGAAAAAGGGGCCTCTTCAATGAATGATTCCTGAACAATCAGATAGCCATATGTAAGATCGGATAAACACATGGAGAGGATCTGCCTTACTCTGTACAAAAATCAATTCCAAGTGGATCAAAGACCTTAACCTAAGACCTGAGACTATTAGAGGAATATGAAAAAGACTTTAAGGCAGACATAGGCAAGAACTTCCTAAGTAAAATTCTAGAAACTCGTGGGTTCCATTGTGATAGGAAAAGGGACTATCTCTGACATGAACTGATTGGCCTGTTCTTTAATTACCTCCCCCTGAGGAAGAAGCAGCATTACCAGGCTACAGAAGAGGACAAGGCAACCACTCCTGATGAGACCTAATTGACTAGAATCAGAAGGAAGGAAAAGAAGTCCTCCCCTATCAGTGGACTTGGGGAGGGGCATGCATGCAGAGGGTGGAGGAAGGGAAGGAACCACGGGAGGGATACAAAGTGAGTAAAGTGTAATTACTAAAGAAAAAAAAAACCTCTAGAAACTCTGAAGTTAATACCAATGACTGACAAATAAAATCCCATGAGTTTATATTTTTATACAACAAGGGAAACAACTGGGTGAAAAGACAGCTCATAAAATGGGAGAAAAATCTTTGCTAGTATACATACATGCATGCATTTATAACAGGATTAACTTTAGAATATATTATATTCCCCCCCCCCCTTTTTTTCTGAGACAGGGTTTCTTGATGCAATAGCCCTGGCTGTCCTGGACTTGCTTTGTAGACCAGGCCGGACTTGGGAACTCACACTGTGCCTCCCTCTGCCCTCGGATACTGGGATTAAACGTGTGCGCCACAACAACTGTCTCACTCCCTTGTTTTCTTTTTCTTCTCTTCAAGATTTGTTTATTTATTATATACACAGTGATCTGCCTGCAAACAAGAGGGAACCAGATCTCATTACAGATTGCTGGGAGCCACCATGTGGTTGCTGGGAATTGAACTCTCAGGACTCTGGAAGAATAGACAGTGCTCTTAACCTCCGAGCCATCTGCCTAGCTCCAATTCCCCTTCCTTGTAAACACAGTCTTGCTTGTAGCAGTCATTGGCCTGGAACTCACTAGAAACTGGCCTGAAAATCACATAGGTCAGCCTGCCTCTGCCTCCCATGTGCTAGCATTACAGGTGCACACCTCAGAGGCAAGTTTTATGTGATGGTAGAAATGTTAACTCAGGGCTTCATACACTCCACTGACTGAGCTACATTCCCAACCCCTATCAATGCTTTCAGTGGAAAAGAAAAGTATACTTTTTTCAGCTGAAGCGAATTACATTATTAGACTATGTTTCCTTCTCAAGGTTGGAATCCTCACATTTTGCAATGAGACAGTGTCATTATTCCAAATAAGATTTTGCTGTTCCAGGATGGAGGTTCAGAGCACTGGCTGCTCTTCCAAAGGTCCTGAGTTCAATTCCCAGCAACCACATGGAGGCTCAAAGCCACCTATAATAACATCTGGTGTCCTCTTCTGGCATGCAGGCACACATGCAGGCAGAACACTGCATACATAATAAATAAATAAATCTTTAAGAAAAAGATTTTGCTGTTTATCTTAGGTGAGTCAAATTTATAATCTCCACCATCAGTGCCTCTCAAACTGTGGGTCTTGACCCCTTTGGCAAACCTCTATCTCCAAAAATATTTACGTTATGATTCAATAGTTGCAAAATTACAGTTATGAAACAGCAATGAAAATAACTTTACGGATGGGGTCATTCCAACACAAGGAACTGTTTTAAGTGGTCACAGCACTAGGTAGGTTGAGAAACAGTGTTCCAGTTTTGCTTCCTTTTGAGATGCAGTCTTTGATTACCCAGCTTGTCCTTGACCTTGAACTACTGACTCACCAACATCCACCTCACAGGTGCTGAGATGACACATCTCACACTCTACCTTTCACAGTCTTTCTGACTCAGACTGGTGGTGTTAACCATGCTTCTAAAGAGTAGTTAGTGATCGCACCTTCATGTGGGTCTTACCAACGTCTTCTGCAAGAAAGGCCCCTTTGGATGCAGGAGGAAGAGGACGGCAATTCACACTCTCTGGCTGAGCAGCTTTCATGGAAATTCTTCCCCAAGCTGCAAGCGTGGATCCCCGAGCCGACGTTAGAATTTCCACTACACCATTCTCCTTTTGCTTCTTACTCTTGCAGTTGTCTTGAGGCTGGGTTCCTCTGGCGTCTCTCTTGGGTTTCCTGGAAACCGGCTTCATTCTGGCCTCAAGGGATGTGCTAGGAATATGCTGCAAATGACATTCATCAATATCCAAAAGTGCTCAGGGTTGTTATGCCAATTTCACCCTCACTCCACACTGGCCTGAGTACGGCGATTCGGAAACACTCCTCTTGATAGTGTTCTCAACAGGGAGAAAATGTTGGCAGTTAAAAAGGACAGAGTGGCCTGGAGAGACAGCTCAGTGGTGAAGATCACTCAAGTTAGGATTCCAGCAACTACATGTAACAAGTTGGTGGTCCCCACAAATGGCTAGAACAAACCTCCTAGGGGGATGGAGACAGGATTGTTGCTACTATCTGGCTTTCAGAATAGCTGAGAAAACTCAGCGCCTTAAAGGAGTAGGCACACTAAATGCCTTCGGACATTAAATGCCTTCTTCTGGCCTCCATGTGCAAACTGCTACATGGATCTCTACACACTGACACAAAAAACGGGAGGTCTAGATAAAGCTCAAATGCAAGTTTAAGGCCAGGCTGGACTGCATAATGAGACAGGGGCCCAGCCACTCGTAGGGGGTTGTTTGGGGATTTTTGTTTTGTTTTGTTTTGTTTTTAATAAGATAGGGCTTCTCTGTGTAGCTTTGGCTGTTCTGGACTTGCTTTGTAGATCAGGCCGGCCTTGAATTCATGGCAATTAACCTGCCTCTACTTCCCTGAGTGCTGGGATTACAGGGCTGTGCCACCACACCTGGCTATTTTGGGGAATTTGTTGCAGGTAATTTAGTTTTTGTTGCTTTTGTGTCTATGGTTTTGCTTGTTTTTGTTTTTTTTTTTTTTTTTTTTTTTTTTTTTACAATCTTACTTCGTAGCTTAGGTTAACCTTGGACTTTTTGCCCAGCCTCCTGCCTCAGTCTTTCAAGTGCTAGGATTGCAGTACACCACTCACTTAGCTTGGCCCTGAGGTAACACCTCATCTTGGCCTAGAGTTTACTCTGGGCCTGAGAAAGACCTTGAACTGTAGATCTCCCACTCCAGCCTTCCCCGTTCTGGGATCCCAGGTGTGTGCTATGCTCAGCTGTAGTACCCTCGGTGAGATGGGAAGTTCTGCTGTCACTGAAGTTAGGATTCCAGCAACCATGTGTAACAAGTTGGTTGTCCCCACAAATGGCTAGAACGAACCTCCTAGGGGGATGGAGACAGGATTGTTGCTACTATCCTGTGGATGGGGGCTTTGGTGCTTCTAAATAATCTTGCAGGACCACATTCACACGAATATATCATGTGGGGCCTAGTGGTGCAGGCCTGTCATCCCAACTATTAGTAGTCGGGGGAGGATAAGAGGATAAGGAGGATCACATGGTAAAGGATTGCTTTAGCAACTTACTGCAAGGGACCATGGCTCATTCCTGTAACCCTGGCACTTGGGAGGTAGAAGGATTTATCATTCACATCTCCTCAGCTATACACAGAGTTGTTGGCCAGCCTAAGACACTTCTCTACTATGTGTGGTGGCGCATGTGTTCAATCGCAGCCCTCAGGAGGCAGAGACTGAGAGATACCTGAGTTCTAGACTGTCCAGGGTTACACAGTGAGACCTTGCCTCAAAACAAAGCAGAAACAAAAAGAAACCCCACACAATTAGATAAATGAAAAGAGTGGGGGTGGGGGGACATTCTGAGTTCAAAAACCAAACATTTGGTCCCCCAAATGTCAGAAACCCTGCCTTAGAGGGAGGTTACATATATACATTGTAGTGAGTAGGACAGCCCACAGGGAGCGCCCACCTCCACCCCATCATTCCCATCACTTACACATATTTGTTTAGAATACGAATGTCTCTGGAGTCTCAAGTAAACTTCCACTTTCTAAGGAAATTAAAAATAGTAAAGTTAAAACTTGACCAAAGGCTCCGTACATGGCGCATGCAGCACAGAATCCCCTCAGAGGGTACCAACCTTGCCATCCGTGCTCAAGTTATGATAGCGGCACCACTCTCGAAGAGTGTTCCGGGACACGTCCTTAATAGGAGGCAGGGTGACAGGCAGAGGGGTCTTTTGTGCATGTTTTCCCGGGAGTGCCTTTTGTTCAAAAGTTGGCAGAGGGGCAACTGAGAAAACAATAGGAACAAAGCAAAAACTATAACATCAGGTGATTGCTTTAAGAGTCTCCACACAGAGCAGCTTGCAGTCAAAGAGAGCTTCTTGTTTTCTTCCAGTTACAGATAGAAAAAACAGGGTGTACATACGTGTGTGTGTGTGTGTGTGTGTGTGTGTGTGTGTACATGAAATTCACTTGACCGAGATCACATGCCTCTTGAAATAGGAGACCCAGGACAGCAATCCACACTTGTTGGAATTAAAGGTATGAGCCACCATGTGTAGCTCTGGCTGTCCTGGAACTCTCTCTGTAGACCAGGCTTGCCTTGAATTACAAGAATAAAGGGGACAAATGTTTGCACCCCACATCAGCTAAATTTCATGTTCCATGTGAGAATTTTAACATGTTCATTTGTTGTATTGCCTCCACAGCTGTACGAACAGATACTTTTGGCTTATTCTGTGTCTGGATTAGGGGAGGGAGGACTAGGGATGTTACTCAGCTGATGGCATGCCTACTGCAAGAGAGGAGCTGGGTTTCAAACTCAGCACCACAGAGACTGTACCTATATGGCAGCACTTAGAACCTAGAAGCAAGAAGATCAGGAGTTCAAGGCCATTCTCTGCTACATAAAAAGTCTCAGACTAAGCCAGAGTTGGTGATGGTGCATGCCTTCCTTTAATACTAGCACTCAGGAGGATCTCTGTGAGTTCAAGGCCAGCCTGGCCTACAATGGGAGTCCAGGAGAGCCAAGGATACAGAGAGAAACCTTATCTCAGAAAAACAAAACAAACCAAAGAAGAAAAAAATAACAGGACAGCCAAGGTTACACAGAAAAACTGTCTCAAAAAGAAAAGAAAAAGAAACAAACAACCCCTGCTTGTTTGCAAAAGAACCATTGCTAAAATCTACTCCAACGAGGATTCTATAAGTCTCATTTTCTGTACATAGCACACCCCAGCCCCGTGTTGCTCTAAAGATACCATGTAATACCTTTCCTAGAAGCACTGAGAATTTTAGGAGCTACCTGGTAGCTCCGGGGCTTTTTGTTTGTTTGTTTATTTAGTACAGTCAGTATGTGCTAACCTTCCTTTTTAAGGTAGTGGTGGCAACCACTTATGCTTTCTGTATGATAAGTGAACATTCTGTCCCAGTCCCTAACTTCATTTTGGGAAGAGATCATACTAGTCTTTGAACTTCTGCCTAGCTGCCCTGTGACAGCATTCTGTGTGCCCTGCCTATTTCCTATCTTAAACATGGCAGTGAGTGAGGCTGCAGTTTGATCTCTTCTCACAGGTAATGACAGAGAGGTTAAAAGGTTTAAGGGATTATGTGGTTTATTTAGAAGCCTGCCTGGTGTGGTGGTACACACCTTTAATCCCAGCATTCAGGGAGCCTGAGGCAGGAGGATATGTATGAATTCAAGGCCAACCTGGTCTACAAAGGGTCAAGGACAGCCAAGGCTACAGAGAAACCTTGTCTCAAAAAACAAAACAAAACAAAAAAACCAAAGAGTCTACTTTTCAGAGGCTTATGAGAAATCCACCCCACACATACAGTTTTCCCCATGATTCTTGAGTTTGATGATACCTGGTGGTATGACGCCTATGTTTGCAGAAGCATTCAATTCTGTAACATATTCTGGGGCGTGCTCTTCTGGGTCGGGCTCCTCGGTGACCGGGACCAGGGTTAAAGTCACTTCTTCCTCATTGAATTCTTCCTCACCATAGTTCTACAAAGAGAGGCAGTGAGGGATTTTGTGTACTTTCAAGGCAAGCCTGATGACTGTGTGTTGAAATACATAAAAGATAACATCGGGAAAGCAGGATGCCTGGAACTACCAGGCCCTGGAGGAAGGACTCTCTCTAACACAGTAAGTGATCTCAGTTGTCCTGCTTTGCAAGTAACAAGCCAAGTCTAGGAAAAGCGTGAACAAGACTTCGGAGTGGAGTGATACCTCCCAGAGGAAGCTCCTGAAAACTTGGCCCCCTCTCTTCCCCTTCTCCGACTGAAAGCTCTTCACCCCCAGTACTTTCAAACCTGAATTACTGATTTTTTTTCTTTTAAAATTTGTATAGCACCTTTCCAAGGTACTCTAGACAGATTCAATTTTGATACCTAATAAAAACCGACATGCAGGGTGGTGAGGCTGAACGCCTCTAACCCCAGGAAGAGGCAAAGACCTAAGCCAGCCTGGTCCACAAAACCGGGACAGCTGGAGAAACTGTGTAAAACAAACAAACAAACAAACAAACAAAAAACAACAAACAAATAAAAAAGAAGACAAAAAACCCACACAACAACAAAAATAAAAAAACCAAAAACAAACCAAGCCAAACAGAAAGCAGGCGTGACTCGGCCTGGCCAGTTCTATCTTCTACTTGGTACAGTAGTCCCTATCTGGCCCAGAATCACTCCAGCCTAGACAGAAAACCTACCAGGCATTATCGATATTGGGAACTGGTTACTTCTCAAGAGGAAATTTTAAAAAAAAGGCAATTTTTTAAATGTATAAGTTACCAAAAAATTTCACTCAATTTTAGCTCACCTTTCCTGGAGAATTTTTTTTTTTTTTTTTTTTTTTTTTAAATTTTAGCTACAACACTCCTTGCCGGAGACAACCTACAGGTTGCTATTGCATCTTGGAAACAGATTCCTTTACACCCAGGAAATACAGTGTATGTAACAAGCAAAGAGTATTCCAAGATGGAGGATTTGAACCCCACCCCCACAGTTCCTCCCAAGCCGGAAACAGAAGTGAGACCTAGAAAGACAGTGAAAAACAACTCAAAGAGAAAATCAATTCTCTTAGAAAAAAAATAAAATTACCTTGTCATAAATGTCCTGGCTGGAGTGTGACATCTTCAGGCAGGCTTGGGAGAAGACAAAGGCAGCAAAGATGTGGATGCCTGTAGCTCACTGCTGTTAACCTTCCTCAATTTCCTGTTGCCTAAATGGGCTCTTTCCCCTCCTCCTCTCTCCACCCACTTCTCTTTTGTCAGTGATTTTATCAGTTCTATTGGTCTCTGTTGGTAGCCGAAAGTATATAGTTGAGTTATTAAGTATATCAAAAGCTCACTCTCCTCCCTTTGTAAAACTTTAGGCTTGAGCTAGCGCATGTCTGTAATCCCAGTGCTCCGGATGCAGAAATAGGAGCAGGAAGGTCATGACCTTAGGTCTGACTGGACTATAGAGTAAGACCCTCCCTCAGGGTGGTGCATGGTAGTAATCTCAGTGCTGCAAGGGCTGAGTCAGGAAAATGTTCAGTTCTATTCAGCCTGAGCCATAGAGAGAAAGCCTCTATCAGAAAGAAGAAAGAAAGAAGAAGGGAGGAAAAATGAAAGAGGACAGCCTCAAAAATTAATCTTTAATTTATTGAGGAGTTGTCTGGAAATCTAAATCAAGCTGAACCTATCTCCTGAATCTTCCCCTTGAGGGTGTGTCCCAGGAATCTGTATTTCCATGATCCCCTCAGGTGATTCCTCTACAGTCGGGTAACACTGACCAAATCCAAGGTTTGCCAGAACTGGCTTTGGGGATAGGCCGATAATGGCAGACAATCCTTGTTCCTCTCTTGGGATAGAAACTGAATAATGTCCAGAGAGTTAGGGACAGGCCAGGACTCCTCCTTTCCAGCAGTGGGTGTCATTCTGTTGCTTCGGGTGATTACGAAGGGTGACCTAGTGATCTGAGATTCATGGTTTTGAGACAAAGCCTCAGTGTCCCTCAGGTTGTCCTTGAACTTTTGGCCATCCTTTCGCCTCAGCCTCTCAAGTACAGGGGTCACTGTACAGAGCCACTGTGCCCTATTCACATGCTAGAGATTTTTTTGTTTCTCTCCCCACCCTTTTATATTTTCTTCATTTCTTTTATTAAGAATTAAGCCATGCTAAAAATAAATAAATGAGATTAATTTAGAAAAAAAATAATAATTAGGTCATGCTTAGTGGACTGACCATGTAGCTCAGTGATCTCCCAGAGGATTCAGAGTCAGGGCCCAGGATCCCCACAGGAGCTCCCAACTGTCTGTAGCTCCAGTTTCAAGGGCTCTGAGACCTTCCGGTCTCTGAGGGAACTTGGTGGCACCATTGCACACAGGAAAAACATCCATACATAAAATAAAGTGTAAATTAGAATTTGAAAGACAAATTAGCTTTTCACTAAAGCTGGGCGTGGAAGCACACACACCTTTAAACTCTGCTCTGGAAGCAGAGACAGCCTGATCTACAAAGAGAGTTCAGCCGAGGATACACAGTGAGACCCTGTCTCAAACAAACAAAACACATAATTTAGCCAGGTTTATCACATTAAAGCTACTCTTCTAGGGCAGTACCTCAGGCAGTACACAGGACAGGACAGAAAACCAGCCATGAATGTGGGGGGAGGGGGAATATGCCTGTTTTAATGTGACTAGGCAGTGAATGAAAACAAACACCTAAAAATCCTTTGTCTTCTCATTTAAAATAAATAAATGGCACACATCCTTAGTGATGGCATCCAGGAGGCAGAGGCCGATAGATCTCCGAGTTTGATACTTGTCTGTGCTATACCAGCAAGTTCTGGGCCAGTCAGAGATACCCTGATGGCTGTGCCTAAGACCTTTGCCTGAGACAAAGCAACACTAACAAAAAAGAGAAAAAAGAGATGGCTCAGTGGTTAAGAGCACTGTCTGTTCTTCTAGAGGTCCTGAGTTTAATTCCCAGCAACTGCATGGTAGCTCACAACCATCTATACTGGGCCTTATGCTCCCTTCTTCCAGGCATGTATACATTTATTCAATTTTTATAGTCATTTTTGGTTCATTTCCCGGTTTTTTGTTGTTGTTGTTTGTTTTGGTTTTTTAAGATAAGCCTCATGTAACTCAGGCTGCTCAGGTAGCCTGAATCAGGTAGCCTGATTCAACATGACTGCCTTTCCTCCACTTGCTAAGCCTTCTTATTAGAAGCACATACCATAGAGCCTGGCTGAGGGGCTGCAGACGTGACTCACAGGTTAAGAGCACTCATCTGAAGGACTGTGATTCAACTGTCAGCGTTCATGCAATTGCTCACTATGGCCTTCTCAGCACCAGGCAAACACATGCAGACAGAATACCAATACACATATGGTAAATAAAATTTTGTTTGTTTGTTTCTTTGTGTAGCCTTGGCTGCCTAGACTCACTTTGTAAGATCAGGCTGACCTCAGACTCACAGAAATCCACCCAACTCTGCCCCCGAGAGTGCTGGAATTACAGATGTACTCCACCACCGCCCAGCCTATTTCTTTTTCTTGTAGTAAATAAATTTTAAAAATCTGTTTACATCGGAATCCAAATAAGGTCTATGTATTGTGATTTTCCAACACATATCTTCTATCTTTCATTAATCTCTACATTTATCTTTTACTTTCCTTTACAGTTTATTGTTGTGGGTTTATTTTAAAATCCTAAACAAAGCTGGGCATGGTTTTGCATGTCTTTAATCCAAACACTCAGGAGGAAGAGGCAGGTGGATTTCTGTATGAGGCCAGCTTGGTCTACAGATCCAGTTCCAGGACAGTCAGGGCTACACAAACAAACCCTGTCTCAAAACAAAAACAAAAACAAACAAACAAACAAACAAACAAAAAAACAAAACCAACCAACCAACCAACCAACCAACCAACCAACCAACCAACCAACCAACCAAATATTTTAGGAGGCCAGGTGTGGTGGTGTACACCTTTAATCCCAGCATTTAGGAGGCAGAAGCAGGCTGCGTAGTTGAGGCTGCTTGGTACTTTACGCCCTCCCCAAGTCCCCAAAATTGTACAAGAGTTGGAAAGGGCTTACAGCTCAGTGAGAAAATGCTGTGTAACCCGTGAAGACCCGGGTTGGACTACCTGGATTACCAAAAAACAAAACAAAACAAAAAACAGCGAGGCATGGCAGTACATGCCTTTGATCCCAGTACTCAAATGAGCAGAGGCAGGCAGATCTCTGTGCGTTACAGACCAGCCTGGTCTACAAAGCGAGTCCGGGATAACCAAAGCTACAGAGAAATCCGTCTCGAAAAACCTAAAAATAAATAAAATAAAAAAGGCCAAGCAATGGTGGCGCATACCTTTAAAGCCCCGCACTCAAAAGGCGGAAGCAAAAGGATCTCTGAGTTTAAAGTCAACACAGAGTGAGTTCCGGGACAATCAGGGTTACACAGCTCCGTCCTAAAAAACCAAAACCCAAACGAACACAAACAGAATTGTGTGATTTTTTTTTTTCCTTTACCTGGGTTTTGCAAATTTTACCTGACCTTCATTTAGCCTGTCCTTCTCCCTCTTGCGTTTATTTTGGTTTCATCAGCTTCATGATTAATTTTTTTTTTTTTAAAGCTACTTTTTTCCCTTTTGTGGGCATCATTGGATTGGCAGCTGCCAAAATGAAGTTCAGTCCCCTTATGACTTCTGAGCGAATGGAGAACTCCAAGCAACATTTTTTTTTCTAGTTCTATTTTTTTATTTTTACATTTTTTTTCCACAATTTTTTTCATTATATATCCCGATTAAAGCCCCCTCCCTCAATTC
Source organism: Psammomys obesus (assembly GCF_907164565.1). Taxonomy (NCBI): domain Eukaryota; kingdom Metazoa; phylum Chordata; class Mammalia; order Rodentia; family Muridae; genus Psammomys; species Psammomys obesus. Next base: position 2,532,841 of record NW_026585689.1, on the reverse strand, counting down.
TTCCCAGTGCCATCCTCCCTCCTTCTCCCTCCTTTTCCCTTCCCCTATTCCACTGAAAGGGGGCTTCTCCACCAATGTCATCTGCCCACAGTTTATCAAGTCTCATCAGAATTGCCTGGATCCTCTTCCTCTGCCAAGGCCTCATTGCCAGGGGCAAATGATCCAAGAACAGGCCTCGAGTTCATGACAGAGGTTGTCCCTGCTCCCATCCTCGAATCTGGTGGGAAGGCCACGTCTTCCTCTCTTTCCTAAGGGCTGAGGCAGAAGGATGATGTTCAGTCTATGCCCATTTGAAAGGATGATGAAGTTCAGGTTGTCCAAGGGTACTACAAAGGGCAGCTGATTGGCAAGGCGCTCCAGGTGTACAGGGAAAAAAATAACTGTCTTCTACACTGAAGTATAGAAAAACAAAAGGCTAGTGACACAGCTGTCCTTATGAGCATACACCCCAGCAAAGTGGATATCACCAGGCTAAAACTGACAATGTCGGAAAATCCCGGAAAGGAAGAAGGAAGGCCATCAGAGTCTCAACAAAGGACAGGGGAAAAAAAATGGAAAGAAATGATTGAGAAGATGTGTAACTAGAGGACTCTCATGCACAATGTTTGTTCAAGACTGCTTAAGCAAAACTAAAAATAAATAAAAGAAGCCTCTTGGTTGTTGGGGGGGGTACAGTTCTCAGTGTGTATCACTGACTGGACTGGCACTTCATATGTAGACCAGTCTGGCCTAAAACTCAAATAGTTCTATAGTTCTATCTGCCCCTTTCTCTGGACTGTGGGGATTAAAGGCAAGAACGAAGCCCAGGTAACACAAACCCTCTTAAACTAGGTAGGGTATCTGAGGCCTTTAATTCCAGCACTTAGAAGGCAGAGGTTAAAGAAGCAGCAAATTCAAAGACAATGGTCTGTATAGTTGCAAGCGGACACGGCGACAAGAGAATCTCTCTCAAATACCTCTTCATAGCCTTTCCCATTCCCCCGAAAGGGTAAGATTCAGGGCTGGGAATGTAGGGCTGGTAGAATGTTTGCCTAGTGTACATGAGGTCTTGAGTTTGGTTCCCAGTATCACAAAATGATAACAGCAACAATAATATAATAAAAGGGGCCGTGGTGTTGTACACCTATAATCCCAGCACTTGGGAGGCAGAGGCAGGTGGATCTCTGTGATTTCGAACTGCAGCCCACTTTGAACAGGGAGTTCTAGGCCAGCCAGAACTACATACATACCTGTCTCAAAAAACAAAAACAAAAAACAAACAAAACCAACTCATTTTGAGCTATGTGTGGTGGTTCATGCCTGTAACCTCAGCACTTAGAGGGCTGAAGGATGAGAATCACTATAAATTTGAGGCCAGTATAAGATGCTGTCTCAAAACAACAATGCTGGGTGTGCTGGCTCATGTTTGTGACCCTAGAACTTGGAAGAGAGGGACTGGACAATCAGGAATTCAAGGCCAGACTGAGCTACATGATACTATGCCTCAAACGAGAAAAGAAAAGAAAAAGGAAAGGACTGGAGTCTAGAGATGCAGCTTAGTTAGTAGACTGCTTTCCCAGCATTGACTGGGTATTGGGTTCTTATAAGAGAGAGGAGGCAAGAGGCTTTACTATATAGATGACACAGAATAAACACTTAATCCTAAAGTAAAAGAAAAACAATATTAGGAGTAGAAAGATTTAAGGAAGGATGGGGGGGGGTTAGTAGAAAGAAGAGGGTGTGGGGACCATGAATTTATCACCTAAGGATGTATGAAGAAGACCTGGGGAAAATACCAATTTTCAAGTCTGTTAAAAAATAAAAATAATAACTTAGCCGGGTAGTGGTGGCACATGCCTTTGATCCTAAGCTTGGTAGGCAGAGGCAGACAGACCCCTGTTAATTCGATGCCAGCCTAGTCTGCAGAGCAAGGTGCCAGACAGCCAGGGCTACATATTGAGACCCTGTCTCGAACAAAATAAAACAAACATAAACATAATTGAATTTTTAAAAAATATAACAGCGTCTCTCTTTGTATCCCTGGCTATCCTGTGCCTCCCAAGTGCTGGGATTAAAGACATATCTATGCCAGGCTAACAGGTGTTAAAAGCACTGTTAAAATCTGCTTAAAATTCACCATTTTTAGTGTTAATGGTCAGTTCTTTTTAAATTTTATTTATTTATTTTTTTATTTATTACAAGTTTTTCACTTTGCATCCCAGCTGTAGCCCCCTCCCTCAGTTATTTAAATATGCATTCATAGGCATTCTTGATATTCATTTTCCTGAAAGAAGCAAGGATGGTTTTCTGAGGAGTTACTTGATTCCTTAATTAGCAGCTGGACTGTGCTTGCAGCCCTGGATGCCTTGGACAAAAAGACAGGTGCTTAGTCCAGCACCAGCCATTCTGGCTTCTGGCAGTCCAAGGACAGCTGTTAGAAACTTTTGTTTGTTTTTGTTTTTGTGATAGGGTTTCCTTAAGGCTGTCCAAGATCTCACTATGTAGATCAGGTTGGACTGAATGCGCATAGATCATCCTGCCTCTGTCTCCTGAGTGCTGGGATTAAAGACATGTGCCACCACACCCAGCTGGAAACAATTGGCACTAGAATTTTGCTTTCACAAGCGGTGATGCATTCTAGATGACTCTAAATTCACTCCGCCCCCCACCTGTGGAAAAGGGCTGACCTTGATGATCTAGCAGAGGAAAGCCTCACTGGCGTTAAGACACAAGGTTGTGATTGGCTCAACAAGCAGGCGTTAATAACTGTGATTGTTGCTAAGAGGCAGGCTGTGATTGGCTCAGATAAATGGCTGTGCTTGTTTCAAACAAAGGCTTGTGATTGGCCAAACATCTTCCTTTCAGGAAAAATAAACCAGTTTCTCTGACTCAGTGAGTCACATTTTTTTGTTTTGTTTGTTTGTTTTCTGATCAGGGTTTCTCTGTGTAACCTTGGCTATCCTGTAACTTTGCCTCCCAGATGCTGGGATTAAAGGCATGTGCTACATTCAGCTATGTTTTTTTCGTTTGTTTGTTTAAGACTTGAAAACTAGTCCTTTGCCACAGGTCTTCTTCATACATCCTTAGGTGAATTCCCAGCCCCCACACCCTCTTCTTTCCACTGATCCCTCTCCATCCTTGCTTAAATCTTCCTACTCCTAATATTCCTCCCCTTTTCTTTCAGATCAAGTATTTCTACTGTGTTCTCTGCATCTTAAGGTCTCTTGCCTCCTCTCTCTTTTAAGAACCCAGTGCCCAGTAAATGCTGGGAAAGTAGTCTACAAAGCTGCATCTCTAGCTGCCAGGCCCTCTCAGGCTTTTTTGGGGGGTGAGGTTCTTCACATAACATCTTTTTTTTGAGGTGGGATTTTGCTATGTAGTACAGACTAGCCTTGAATTTTTTATCCACCATGGCTGACATGATCATGTCTTGTAATTTGGATGACTGCCCTTGAAGATTGTCTGTTACTCTATCCTCAGTTTTGTTAGGAACAAGCAAAAGAAACTTATTCTATGTACCACCATGTCATTTTTCAGACTGTGTTTAATTATAGGGAGAAATTAAGTTCAAGGTTCTGGGCCTTAGAGGGGCTGGGAACTTCCCAGTAGCTGAACAGCTTCTATTGTAAGGAACAGTTGTCTGAGTCCAGCTATCTCAGGGACAGCTTCTCCATCTTGCTGGCAGGGTCAAACAAGTTCATGTTCCCAGGCCCAGGGACTTACTCCCATCCTGACTGATGAAAACTCCCTTGTTCAACCCCTTATGTCAAAATATGATTGGACAATGCTACAGCCCACCTGAATCCCCCTCACTTTCGAGTTTCATCCTTTCAATCTGCTGTACACACCCCTGCAGTGTTGCAGTTTAGTTCCAGAGTCTATTCTGCAGCCCTGATCTATCAGTAGCGGCTTGATTACAATACATTTTTGCCATCGGCATTGATCTGGTGTTTGAGTTATGTTGGATTTAAGCAGACCCCACAACAGACTTGTTTTTGTTGTTTCTATTTTTTGAGAAAGGGTCTCATGGAGCTTAGACTGATTCTAAACTTACTCTGTAGCAGAGGCAAAAGACCTTCAACTTCTGCTTCTGCCTCTCCAGGGATGGGACCACAGGTGTGTGCCAGTACACCCAGTTTATGAAGTGCAAGGGATCAAACCCAACCCAGAGACGTTAAGCAGGAACTCTAACCACTGAACTATATCTCTCTTCCCCTTGACTTGTTTGATCGCTGATGTTGAGCTACATCCTCTTGACTGCCTTTCTGTTTTGCCCACAAGGACCCCGGCCTCATAGCACCTTCTTGTCAGGGCCCAATGGCTGCCATTCAGTCTTTCTAGTAGTTTTAGCCTCCTGGCTTCTAGTAAGTAAGAGCCATAACCTGGCTGTATTATGCCATGGCTCATTCGTTATCCCCATATGATATTATGGACCAATACTGTGACTGCTTCATTTATTATCAGAGAACATTCTTAGCTGTGCTGTGGCCCTTTCCAGCACATTCCTGATCGGCCTTCTCAGCACTTCACCCTGTGAGGTTGTGCAAAGGACACCCCTTCGCAGATAAGACCTCAAATATCATCTCCGTCCCTCCAGGCCTATTTTCTTCAGCCTCATTATTCCTTCATCTCTCCTTTGCCTTTACAAGCTCAGCATTTCTACTTGGATCAGCCATGGTTGCCACTTTCTCTGGCTAAGTCATCTTGGCATTGACTCTGTCTCATCTCCTACGATTCTTGCTCAGATGTATCCTAAGCCAAGAGAAATTATGCCCAAGGGAATGGATTCTTGTTGGTTCATAATTATGTTCATAGAGGGGTTGTTCTCCTGACTCCTGTTAGCAGCTCATGCCAGCTAACGTCTGCAGGTCTTTTGGACTATATTCTCTTTCCTCTTTTGCCAAACCCAGAACTAGTTACACAGGACCTCATCCTGGAAGAGAACTTAGAAGTATGTGTGGGTGTGTGTGTGTGTCCACGCATGCAGGAATGTACAAGCAATGTTTGAAGGGCGGGGTGAGTCAGAGTGTCATTAAATCACCTAAGCTGGTCACGAATGCAGAATAATCGGGAATAATTTTTTTTTGTTTTTGTTTTTGCTTTTTCAGACAGGGTTTCTCTGTGTAGACTTGGCTGTCCTGGTCTTGCTTTGTAGATCAGGCTGGCATTGAATTTAGAGAGATCCGCATGACTTTGCCTCCCTGAATGCTGGTGCGACAGGTGTGTGCCACCAGTCCTAGCTAACCAGGCAAATCTGTGATTCTTTCCACACGGCTTAGCTGAGAATCACTTTTTTCTTTACATTCTGAATTATTCTGCTACCTAGTCTATTAATAATTACTGTCGAATTTACCTCCACACCCACCACCAATCAGTACCCAAGTCAACTTCTGTCCACCTTGGGCACTGCACACACATGCTACACAGACAGACATCCATGCGGGCAATACACTTGCGGTTGTCATGGTGTCTCATCACAGCAACAGAACACTAAAATGGCCCAATGGACTTATCATCTACCTCTCATGAAAAGTGGCCAAATAGACCCTTAGCATCCTGAACGATTACTGCATCTGATATTGTTCCTGCCTTGTGCTCTCTGCATCTGAGGCATGCCCACCAGAGAGTATCATCCAGTATGGTACACACATGATGCTCCATTATTTGGAGCAATACGGATTTCCTGTAGGAGTAAATGGTCAGCCTAAACATCTGCTGCTGCTTGGCTCTGAATGAGGCCGACCATATGATCACAAGGGTTTTGGCACTCTCACCAGGTTTTCCTACTTCAAGGGTTAATGGCAAGCTCTATTCTTCCATGTCACTATGCGAAAGAGGTTCAGAAAATTTCCAAGACTGTCTGGGTAAAGCCTATCACCATGAATACAGGCCATGGTGGAAGGTCCAGCCAGGATATCATCCAGAACATAGAATTCAAGAAAACATCCCAACTAGTGCTCATCTTTGCAGAGAAGAAAGGTGTAGATGCCTTCCTAGTGCTCAAGGGAGTTAAGACTAGCCATTCATAGAGGCAAAGACTAAGAAGAACGGACCAAGGTTACTGAGAGGTTCCAGGACAAGAAGGCTGCCCTAATAGCCTGCCATCCAGCTTGTCATCAATTATGACACTCCTGAAGTAACTGAGAAGAATGTGTAATTAATTGGCTGCACTGAGCCCTTGGCAACTGAATATAGAGTCTGTGCTTTCAATGGGCAAACACAGGTGAAGCATCAACCTTTGTAACAAGGCCCATGATTAGACAATGGTCATAGATACAAGGTCTTGCTGCTGGAGACCAAGCAGGTAACCCACTGCAATGGGGGATGAGTCCAGGCTGAACATCAAAGGAAGCAAGAGCTGGCCCATCACATCACTGCCCCAAACTCGAGGCTCTGAAAACCAAGCAGGTCAGCAGCATCAGCTGCAAGGACTCTGGTTCACAGCTCCATGGACCAAGCAGGTCGGCGGCATCAGCTGCAAGGGCTGTTTCGCACACAGCTTGATGGACATCTGTATCTTCCATCTTCTCTCCATGAAGCCTCAGTCTCAGGACTCCAATTCATACATACATCAATCCCAAAGACAAGAAACTAGCATCCTTGACTCAGCTGGAAAAGGAAAACGGCACTGCTTTTGAAACGGATTGCTTTTCTTTCTCCAGTTGCCATTAAAGCACAAGTCTTCTGTGACAAATATTTATTCTCGAATGAATGTATTCTTGTATATATATACACACACACACACACATATTAGAGAAAAGATCTTCCCCTAGCAACATATGTGCCCCAGGCTGGATTCAAGCCCTATATCCTGCACCAGTTTAAGAGCTGGGATTACAGGTGTGTACCACTATTCCAAGCCTGAGATTTAAAAAACTACATTTACTTATGCCTGTGTGTGCGCCATAGGGAATTGTGAAGGTCAGAGGACAACTTTTGGGAGTCAGTTTTTTCCTTCTACGATTTGGGTTCCAGGGTCAAACTCAGGTCGCAAAGCACCTTTTCCTGTTGTATATTCATTGGTGTGTTGCCTGCATGTTTGTCTGTGTGAAGGTGTTCAATGGTCTAAAACTGGAGTTATAGACATGTGGGAGCTGCTATGTGGGTGCTGGGAATTAAACCCAGGTCCACTGAAAAAGCATCTCTCCAGCTCCCTGAGTTTGTTTGTTTTGGCTTTTTGAGACAGAGTTTCTTTGTATAGCCTGTCCTGGAATTCAGTCTATAGACCAGGCTGGCCTGCCTCTGCCTCCCTAGTCCTGTGATTACAGGAGTGCACCATCCTTGCCCAGTCAAAAGAGATTGGACTATGCATGGTCCAGGAGAACTTTTTTTTTTTTTTTTTTTTTTGCGCTTTCAAGACTGGGTTTTTCTGTGTAGAACTGGTTATCAGACTCACTTTGTAGACCAGGCTGACCTTGAACTCACAAAGATCTGCCTGCCTCTGGCTCCCAGAGTGCTGGGATTACAGGCATGTGCCACTGCTCCAGGCTGTAGCTAACAATTCTTACCCTTCAGTATTTTTAAGGGGGAAAGGGTTGCAAACATTTGTAGTTATTTTCAGTCCTGGAAGATGAACCAACATCTACCGAGCATTAGATCTCTGTTCTAGGAGGCTGTTATGAGATTCAAGGACTAGAATACTTCCTTGCATATCTAAGGCTGTTGAGTGTGTCCATAGCACCATGGGGGAAAAAGAGCTTCAGGTGAAACAGCACACAGGCATTGCAGGCAGGGCAATCAGGACCTCAAGGTCATTCTCCCTCATTGCAGGCCTTATGGCAAAGAAACAAGACTTAGATGTGGGACCTTTACACTCAGAGGAAGAAGTCAAACAATGACCTGAGGCAGTGTAAAGAAGGCAGGAGGTGCCAACTGCAAGTTCAGGCTGAAGTGCACAGCTTGGACAAAGAACAAGTGCAAAGTGTTGTTGCACTTGGGTTCCAGGCATTCGCCCACTCCAGCCGCAGCCATCAACACTTCCCAATGAGGCATCTTTAAGGCCTGCAGTTTGAAAGAGGTGACATCTGGAAGGCACACCAAGATAAGGCTGTACAGTGGATTTGGTCTGAGTATGGAATGAAGGGCAAGGTTGCTGGAGGGGATGTCAGAGAGGAGGGAGGCAGAAGGAAGAAAGAAAAGGCTTGGGGGGCCATCTGGCTTTTCCTCAGAATGAGCTCCACGAGACCACAGTCACAGCCCAACTTTATTTCCAGGGGGATCTTTTCACGTATTCAGTTGAGTGCTTTCCCAAAATTTTTGCATTTTAAAATTTATTATAATTTACTATAATTTTTATTATATTTTATTAATATTGTATCCTGCTTCCTCATTCCCTCCCAATCCCACCCTGCCTCCCTCAGCTCCTCCCTGCCCCTTTCCAAGTTCAGTAATTGGGGAGGACCTCCTCCCCTTCCATCTGATCCTGTTTTATCAGGTACTGGCTGCAAAGTCCTCCTCTGTGGCCTAACAGGACTGAGCCTCCCTTGGGGGGTGGGGGAGGGAGGTCAAAGAGCCAGCCATTGAGTTCCTGTCAGAAATAGTTCCTGTTCCCCTCACTATGGGAAACCAATTGGTTACTGAGCTACCACGGGCTATATCCAAGCAGACGTTCTAGGTTATATCCATACATGGTCCTTAGTGGAGTATCAGTCTCAGAAAAGACCTCTGTGCTCCACAAGGACCAAATATATCTGGGTACAGGGGTCTTTTCTGCTTTTCCAAATTTTAAAAAATCAAATTCTGTTGTGTGTAGAAGAGCCAACCTTTAATCCCAGCACTTGGAAGACAGGCAGGTGGACTCTTAGTTTGAGGCCAGATTAATCAAGGCTCTACAGTGACACCCTGTCTCACCATTCCTATCTATCAGTTGAGACCGAAGTGCATCCCATTACCCAACTGCTAGTACTGTTTGTATTTCTCATGTGCTGTAGTGTATATGTGGAGGTCATAAACAAATAAAAACACAACTTTTGAGACAGGTTCTCTGTAAGCAGTCCTTGTTGTCCTGGAGCTTGCTATGTAGAACCCAGCTGGGATTCAAAGCATGCATAACCACAAGTAGCCACTGAAAAACTCACATATTGTTTTTTCCTTTTATCATGTGGATCTGGGGGACTAAATTCAGATGTTCAGGCTTTGGTGTCAGGCACCTTTACCTAAGCCACATCACTGGCCCAATAAATATTGTTTTAAAATAATTTCTCTACTGTATCCATTCTATATAACCAGTCTGAAGAGGACTTTGAACTTCTGATACTCCTGGCCTTTGCCTTAATCCTGGGATTACAGGTGAGGGCCACTATAGATTAGTTAGTGTCGACCCAACATAAGGCTTCATGCGAGATAGCACTTCAGCACCGCACATCACACCGTTTCTCCCCAGTAACCTGGAAAAAAATTAACATTAAAGGCTTTAGACAGCTCATGGCTATAATCCCAGCCCTGTGGAAATAGAGGCAGGAAAGCTGCAGGTGAGTTTGCGGATGGCCTGAGCTGAAAAGCAAGTTCAAGACTAACCTAGGATGCAGAGACACCACCTCAAAACAAAGGAAAACTAGATACGTGAGCTGGAGATGTGTCGGTGGCTAGAGTGCCTACTGCTTTTCCACATAGCTCCATGGAATGTGATGTTCTCTTCTGCAGGCACTAAATGGGTGTGTGTAAGGCATAGGCAAATTACTCTTTTCTTGTGCAGCCTTCTGCAGTTTACATAGGGATTAGGTTTCAGAAGAACCTACCACTCCACATAAGACTCAATAATACTGGTATGAAGAGATTTTTATAAAGGAGACTGTGAGCAAGCTATTCGAACAGTGTGCCAATTTAACCCGCCATCAAAAATTCAGGTCTATTTAAGAATGTCAGAAACAGAAAAAAAAAAAGGGGGGGGGGGGAGAGAAACTATTAGGCTCACCTAGTAATTATTCTGACGACAAGTATAATAATCAGGACTGATTGCTTCATGATTAGATTCACATTAAATCCTTTCTGACAAATAACTTATCAGTTAATAACTGTTATGTTCCATTATGCCACAACGACACATTTTCTACCATTCCTAATGTGGCCTTGATATGCTTAAAGTGTCTTGGGGGTAACAGTTTGGTGGCTAGTGGTACTGGAGACCGAATGCACACTAAGGCTCTAATTTACTTTAGCATTTTTCATTGAGACAGTCACCATATTGACCCAGTTGGCGTGTACTCTCTGTGTAGGCCAGGGAGGCCTTGAACACACATGACTTTCCTTCTGCTGTTTTTCTTTTCTTTTTTTTTTTTTTTTGGTTTTGTGTTTTCTTGAGACAGGGTTTCTGTGTCAGCTCCACCTGACAAAATACAGATTTTTATTGGCATAATCTTAGGAATTTTATTAAATTTACTTAAAATTATACCTTGTTCACCATTCCCACCACTCCTGGCTAGAAATGCTTGGGCACATCCACTCATGCCTTGCCAACAAGGACACGGGATTTCTTTACGAAGACTCACTTTTCCCCAGCAATGTTTTGGCAGGTCCCCTGACTTCTGTACCCACTCTTGGAACTTTCCATGTCCTTTTAGAGGGAAAAGGGAGGGCTGGGCTGTCTACAGATATCACGTGCTCTGATTCCTACTGTGATCTACATGCAGGAATGACCCCCCCCCCCTCCACACACACTTGTGGGCAGTGCCCTGTCTGGGTGGTTGGACTCTACATTCAGATAGAATACTGAAGTGCAAACCTTATCTTGACCCCCAAAAGGAGGATCAGCAGACCAGCCATCCTTCTGTCATGGGCTTCATCCAAGGCACATGGAGTACTGACCCTCCAGCAACACGTCCACTTCGGACAAGAAAGGGAGGCACAAGTGGGGGTGGCAGTTTAGTGTATGACATCATCAAATATGAACAGGTGACACCTGTAGAGGAACCTATCAACCTCACAGAAACCTTCCTTCCTAACTTAATCCTCCAGGGCAGCCAGGCAACAGGTAAGTTTGTTGTGCATTCAACACCTTTCAGAATAACTGTACATGCCTGGCACAAGGGGACAGAAAGCGGTGATGGTGTTCACTCCCGTGACACCCTCGACACAGCGGAGTCAGTGGACTGTCTCTTCCCGCCATGGGATGGTGGCCCCATCCTGCCCTCTTCGGCTCCAAGCGTTATTTATTCGAAAGTCCTTTTAAACATTGCCTCTAGAGAGCAGCAGAAGGAATTCAGGGAAAAAGTAATTAGTCAAACAAGAAAAGAAACAATAAAATCAAAAGCCACAAACCAAATCTGGTATATTATTTTGCAACAACGGAAAAAAACAAACCCAAGTCCTAAACACTAATAAAACAACACAACCTAGAGGAGAGGGCACGCGGAGGTTACAGGCAAGGCTAAATAAGTCTTTACAGATGACTGCTGAACTTTGCTATGTCGGTGATAGGAGCTGCCCCAGGACCTCCTTACAGCAAAATAAGTAGGATGCTTTCTTATCTTCACACAAGAGCAGAAGGCCACTCCCAGGGTTCAAGGGCAGAGTAGAGGTAGGCCTGGTGGCCTCACTGATCTTTTTTCCAAGCTGCTTATACTTAACCAACAACGTTCCATAATTCCTGAGTGAGATGGGCACCTTCAAAGGCAAAGCTGTGGGCTTCAGGGTCAGCTGCAGTTCTGTGGGTGATGCCAGTAGCTAGCCCAAACCTAAGAGATCCTCCATTTATGACTGGAGACTCTTAGTTAAAACCTTGTTCCTAAAAAACAAATGTAAACATGCATTCATTCATTCATTCTTGTCCTCCTTTCCCACCTCTCACTCCATCCCTTGCTCCAAGCCCAACTGGGTCTCAGGTAGATCAGGCTTGTCCTGAATATCCAATCAACCCAGCATCTCAAGTGTTAGGGGCTACAGGTATGTCATACAGAAGAGTCATCCCAAAGAAGAGTCACCCCAACCTCTACCTTTAAAATAGACAAGATCATTTGGGAATGCATGCATGTTTGATCCCTAGCACAGCATAAGCCAGGGCTAGGGGAACACCCACAATCCCATGCTCAGAAAGTAGAGACAGAATAACCAGAACTTTGAGGCTGGCTTCAGCTGTATGTTCTAGGCAAGCCTGGGTTCCAGAAAACCCCTCAAAATGAAAAGAAAAAAAAAAAAAAAGCCAAAACAAAACAAAAAAGTCAATGATACCACCAATAAGAGCCATAAAACTCTAGGATCAGGACTGGTACACATTTAATCCTAACACTTGGCAGCCAGAGGCAACACAGATTTCTGTGAATTCCAGGCCAGTCAGGGCAGGGCTACCCAGTAAGACCCAGTGTCAAAGTAAAATTTTCAGTGGTAAACGCTTTGGTTCAAGTTTAAGCACCACAGAACAAGAGAGCTTAAGGACTGCGAATAGAGCCTTTGAGAAGGTCAAAGAAGGCAGATTAGCTAATTGATCCTGGCTCTACCCTAGGCAGACTGTGGCCCCTCCTATGCCTGGTCCGTATTGTTGACCTTGTCTTAACAAAAGCAAACAAAATCATTCAGTTCTATTGACTTAAAACAAAACCACAAAACCTTTTATACACTAAATCCTCCTAGTGATAGGCAAGCACTACCATACCCAGCTCACGGTTGACTGAAATCTTACCAAAGAATCAGTTCCATTCAACATCTGTTATCAAATCTGTAATGTTCAAAGGCAAATTTTGCTTAAGCTAATCCTAACTGCCAAAGTAATGTTTTTCTTCTTTCTTTCTTCCTGTGTTTCGAGACGGCTTCTCTGTGTAGCCTTGCCTGTCCTAGACTCACTTTGTAGACCTCACAGAGATCTGCCTGCCTCTGCCTCTGGGTGTTGGAATTACAGGCATGCAGTCACCTTGCCCAGCTCAGGCCAGAGTAATTTTAATAATATTTTTAGTTTTTTTTTCTTTCTTTCCAGTCTTGGCACCCCCCGCCCCCAGGAAAGGTGATTTTAGTTTTCTTTTCCATCTACTCAAAGACACTCAATTGTAAGGAGATGGAGGCAAGGGAAAAGAAATTAAATTACATATGTCCTGTGTGTGTACATGAAGATGCTGTGATGCACATGACCATCGGAGAGCAACTTTTGTGAACTGGTTCAATTCTTCTACCATATATGTCCTGTGACTCAAATTCAGGCCATACATAAGGCTTGGTAACGAGCACCTTTATGAACTGAGCCATCTCCCAACAAGAGATCAAACCCTGCCTAACTACACAATACAAATCAAAGAGGTGTTAGCTAGGCTTAATGGCAAGTGGGAGGCTGAGGCAGGCAGACTGTTTCGAGTTCAGCCTGATCTACATATTTAAACAGCCTTGTGGGGGTTTAATTACACTAGCAAGATAACACCCAAACACAGCTAGCTTGTTAAAATTAATCTTTCCTCCAGGAAACTTAAAAGTCAAGTGCCCACAGTCAGGATGTTGGCATAGCACACACCTGTGAACACACTTGGGGCACAGCATATTGTCCTCCAGGTGTGGGGGTGGGAAGGTACAAGCTGGGAGCAGGAAGAGGGCAACCACTTTTCCTTTCTTATCAGGTACCCAGGCTTGTCCGGCATGGAAATGCAGGCGAACCCAGCCACGTGGGTCTGAAGAAAAGCTTCTCCCATGAACCACACACCACATTTCCCCTGTGGAAGCAAAGAGATTTTAGATAATCACACCACAGCCACTCGCTCAGGCACAAGATGGGTGGATCACAGAGTCTCAGCCTAGACTCAATGCCTCTCTGAAATGCCAGCCCTAAGAGAAGACTGGGAACCCAACCTTTATCTCAATCCGTCTTGTTCACTACTACGAAAGTATGTGAGAAACCTTCATGCTTTAGGGCTATAGAGGTAGCTCACTGGTACAGTATTTGCTTAGCCTGAGTCCAGCACATCACACATACACCAAACAAAACTCCCAGAAAATTTCAAGGAGGTGGTGTCATTCTCCTTTAATCCCAACACTAGGGAGGCAGAAGCAAGCTTGGCCCATAGAATTTAGTTCCAGGACAGCCAGTTACAAAGAAACCCTGTCTTCGGGGCCGGAGAGATGGCTCAGAGGTTAAGAGCACTTGCTGCTCTTCCAAAGATCCTGAGTTCAATTCCCAGCAACCACATGGTGTCTCACAACCATCTATAGTAAGATCTGGTGTACAGGCAGAATAATAAATAATAATAAATAAATCTTTAAAAAAATATTAAAAAAGAAGAAACCCTATTTTCAAAAACAAGATGGGAGCAGGGACCCCCCAGAAAACAAGGCTTTTCATGAAATGGGGTCTAGGAGTCAGAGAGCTCCCTTTTTCTGTCTCTTTTGAGTCCTCTGCAAGATCAAAATGTGCTCAACCCCTGGGCCATCTTTCCAGCTCTAGAATCAGACTTTAATACCTACTGTATCTTGATAGGCATAATTTCTTCATTGCATTTTTTGCCTTGCACCTTTCAAGACAAGGTTTCTGAGTAGCCCTGGCTGTCCTGGTCTCCCTTTGTAGAGCAGGCTGGCCTCTAACTCAGAGATCCGCCTGCTTTTCCTCTGCCTCCCAAGTGGGTACCACTACACCCAGCTCTCTATTATTATTATTACTGTTTTGGAAGTCTCATGTAGCTCAGGTTGACTTCAAACTCCTGAGCCTCCTACTCAGACCCTGGGATCACAGGTTTGTGACATGTCTAATGAGTTACCTCTATTTTATAATAACAAACTAGGAATAGCTAATGTCACCAATTTAACAGATGCCAAGAGATCCCAGTCTACATCCCAGAGAGTTATTTTCAGACTCTCACTTCAAATTCTTTAATGAAAGAAATGACACCAAGCACATTGCCTTTTGCTTTGTATGTGAGTAATCTGAAGTAATTCTCACAGTGATTCCCTGGACCAACATTTTCATTATTGCTTGGGTGGCTGATAGAAATGCAAGGCAAAAGGAGGTATGCCTGCCTGGGTTATACTCCATGATCCTTGTCTCAGCCAGGTACAGAGGTGCATGTCTTTAATCCTAGCACTGGGGAGGCTGGAGGATCTGAGAGTGGGGCCAGCCTAGTCTATAGAGCTTGTTTCAGGGACAGCCAGGGCTACACAGAGAAACCCCATGTTGAAACAGCAAAAGATTCTTCTCTCAACAAACCCAAGGAAGACTAGGTCTTAGGGCCTACCCAGGTTAGACTTAGAAATAACAGGATGGCTGAGGTCCATGAAGCACTGGCGGTTGTGATGGATTCTAAACTTTGACTTACCATGGGCGTCTGGTGTGGCGCTGTTCGGCACGGCCTCGATCCTGTTAGCATTGGCTGCAATTCTGGCCCAAGACGCCAACACTGCCTCAGAGGCTGCTGTGGCCACAAAGGTGGTGCTGACTTCCTCATAGAGAACCGGAGGGTCAGTCAGGGCAGGTACCTGATCTTCCGGCACAGGGACCATCTCAAGGGGAACTGTCACCTCAGAACACGGCTCTACCACCGCCTCTGTCTTCAGTTTTTTCCCAGATGCCTTCACCCTGGCCTCTTTTGGCGAGTCAGGAACATTCTTCAATTCAGTCTAGGACATTATTGATAATGGGAAATATTAAGAGCTGACAGCTCGGTTGGGGGGGGGGGCAGAAGACATGGTGAGAAGATCTAATAATCCATATATAAAAAGCTATGGGGAGCGGCTCTCATCTGTAATTTCATTCTAATGCTCCTAGAGTGAGGTGGCTACAGTGGGGTGGGAGGTGGAACCAGAGACCAGTGTGCCAGTGTGGGTACATACAGACTCAAAAAAAAAAAAAAAAAAAAAGAAAAAAAAAAGAGGAGGGGGTGGGGGTTTAGGGATAGGGGTGCAGCTCAGGGGTAGAACATGCATTAAAACCTTATATTCTTTTCCAGCACCAAAAATGAAAAGAAGTTTTATTACTTCATGCTCTCTCTTCAAATCGGAGATAGAGGGGGAAGAAGGGATCAAGACAATTCCTCAACTCACTCTCTGACGAGTAAAGACGGTTACTAGAAGAACCAAACCTCTCCCTCCGACACTACCCCTTATAAGTACAAAGTTACATGCCAGACATGCAGGGCAGTTCATGCTTACAATCTTGATCGATGGGAGGCTGGTAGACCTTGAGTTTGAAGCAACTTTGCTTTCACATACAGACTGCCAGACTAGCCTAGGCTAATACGAAATAGTCTCAATAAATAAATATTTACCATTTGCTTTGGGAAAGCCCCTGCAAGGAGTCGTTTATAAGCCTCTAATTTCTAAGACAGGAAAAAAAAAAAAAAAAAAAAAAAACAAAAAAAACAAAAACAAAAAACAAAACAACAAAAAAACCAAAAAACAACAACAACAACAACAACAAAAAAAAACAACAACAAAAGAGAGTTGTTAGTGAAAGTTCGGTTCCAACACTCCCGCTCAGCAATAAGAGGCCCCCACTGGGGCCCCACCTGTCCTTTGGAGCTCAGCTTCCTCTCTTGGCACCACGCCCGCAAAACATCTCGATGAATCAGGTTCACCGGAGGCAGATGTTCTGGACAAGGAGGAATTGGTACCTTCCTACGAGCGCGACCTGGAGTCTCAGGATCCTGTGTTTTTTCCTCTGGTTTATGACCTGAGGGACAAGAGGAATAGCGTTGGAAATTTTTTGCAGAGCTGTATAGAATTCGAATCGCATACTCATTTTTGGTTCTCTAGGTGTGGGGTGATCCCTTGATGTAGAGGTGCTTTAAACGACACAATAAAGAGTCCAGGGGACAGACCTCAAAGCCTGGACTTTCAAATCTCAATGTCCTTGCGCCTCCAAGATTCTTTGTTGATTCTCCAATAAAGAATGGAGTTGGTGACCACTCTATCCCAGGAAACTGACCAAAGCCTTAGATCTGAGTTTATCAATACTCTGAGTTGCCTGGTGCTTAAGAAAATTAACTGCCTTCCCACCCCCCACCCTGAGTCACAGCGGCACTCCAGCCTCTGTGCTTCCGTCACAATTCTGTAGGATTCTAGAACACGTCAAGACAGAAAGTCTGTGCTGACAGTAAGCACCATCAGAGTACATGCAGGATCACCTCCATCCCCTCAGTCCCACCTCTTTTATCACTTAGTTTTAGGATAATGAGTGCAAATGGTCCCCAGACATTGCCCCTATTAGGCCCCAAGAGAAATGACTATCTGAGCCAAGTCATAGGAATCTGATGATGGAAAGAACTAGCTTTGACAAGAGCTGGGAAGCCCCCTTGTTTGTATATTTTTAAAGAGGTGAGGGCTCAGCTGGACCTCAGAGAAAGTACAGAGCTAGCAAAAGGGCAGAAATGTTTCTTAGGCAAAGAAAAGACGTGAACTAAAGCATTTCCAGGCTCTTACCATTGTCTTTCACTGACTTTTTTTGTTTCTTCCCCATTGCTGGAGCCTTTGCGGAAGACGTGCTCGGCTGACTAGACATCTGGTGCTCCACTTCTTCCCTCGCCTCTTCTGTGCTGCTCCGCTGTGGACAGGAGTGGGTCAGACAGTTATCTGGTGTCTTAGGCCAGCACTTCCCCTACTCGCTCCAAACCAACTCACACCTGAGGTCTCCAAGAGGTCCCAGCACAGGACTGCCAGTGTGAAGTTTTATGGGGCAGTCTGAGTTATAAAAATAGTGAAACATTGGTTGTGGAGAAATGAGAGAAATCCAAAATAGAACAAAACAAAACAAAAAATACACCTGGTAGCACACAGCTACCAGTCTAGGATCTAGACTGGGCTGGCCTGTTAAGTTGTTTTTTTTATTTTTATTTTAGTGACAGGGTTTCTCTGTGTAGCCCTGGCTGTCCTGGAACTAGCTTTGTAGACAAGGCTGGCCTTGAACTCAGAGCTCCGCCTATTAAAGGCATGAGCCACACCTGCCTTTGTGAGGCTATCTTAAAGGAAAAAGTTGCAGTAGCTGTGGTCTTAGTGCCTGAGCGGCAAATTAAGGAGAATCACCAAGGGTTAGAAGCCGTTATGAGCCTCAGGTCAAGTTTAGGCTACAGAACACAACTAAAAGTACAAGATAAGGTAGATAAAGAACAAAGGAATAGAAGAAAGTAACAAAACCAGTTAAGTACCGGTTAAGTCGGCTTTTGGAAGACAGAACCCACATCTTACCCCATCCACCTCTCAGCCCCAAAGATTGTTTCCCCCCAGTACTTGGTTCTAGGCCCATCCAAAGATTTTGTACCCAGAGTGATATACCAAGAACATTCCATCCCTTCCATGGGCGATTTCTCTTTGCAGCCCCCCACGCATGCCCCAGGCTCAAGGGGCACTATTCACTTTCAGCTGTCACCGCCTAGCGAAACATTAGTCTCAGTTCATTTCTGTTACAGTGCTTCCACCTTACTCCCCTCCGAGTCTCAATTCAAGAGTTATTTTGCTAGACTGTCTTCCCAGACAAATCCGACTACCACATACTGCCTCATTTCCGCTTGTCAACTGCAGCCTTCTACACTTCTCTACAAGGTTATGTCAACCGTTCCACCTGATTTTAAACTCCACAAGAGTCTCTTTCCCTTCCATTGCTGGCACTCAGTAATGAACAGGTTTAATTAAGGGAACAGAGACCACAAAACAAACCAAACAAACAAACAAAAAACTAAAACAGTATTGGATAAGAGTTTTGGACCTCTTCTAGCACATACCAGACTAAACACACTCCTTACCTTCATTTACTCTTCATATAACTTCTCAACCACTACTGTATTTTCCACATAGAGGGCCGAAAGTTAAAAGTTCATTAAAACCGGGTGGTGCCTTTATCCCAGCTCATCCCAGCTCACCCCAGGCACAGTCAAAGCTGCTCTGAGGCCAGCCTCGTCTACAGATCGAGTTCCGAGACAGCCAGGGCTACTGAGAAACTCCCTCTCTGAAAGGAAAAATAAACAAAGCCAAACACAAAAGCTGGGAATGGTGGCACACGCCTTTAATCCCTGCACCGGGAAAGCAGAGGCAGGCAGATCTTTGAGTTCTCCGCCAGTCTGATCTACAGAGTGAGTTCCAGCATATTCCGGGATAACACAGAAAGCAACGAAACAAACAAACAAACAAAAAAAAAAAAAAAAAAAAAAAACCCAACACAAAAACAAGAGCGCATTAAAAAATAAAAAAAGACGAAAAACCAACCAACCAAACAAACAAAGAACAACAACAACAACAACAACAACAACAAAAAACGGGTCAGTTTGCTCCCAAACTTAGGTCCTTTCCACCCCCACCCCAAATCGGGAGTAAGTGACAAATTAGCATTCGGATGTTATTTACATCTCAGTACTTTTACCTCGCAATCGGAACTAGCTTCACTTTGACATTCAAGACTCACATTTGCATAACCTTTTCAGAAAGTATTCACTTTTGGCCTTCAGAAAACTCTTACACCCGAGAAAGCTGGAAATGGTGGATTCTTGGATAAGAGCCTTGGAGAGAGCTCAGGATTCCCGCTCCTGCAAAGAGGGGCCAGCAGGGATTGTCTGCCTTCCCGAAATTCCTCGACCCTTTGGATAAGATAAGGGGCCTAGAAGGCCTACAGCAGGCACTTTGGGGTTAAGACTTGGGCCCTCTAAGGGTAACTGGGTACTCTTGTTCCTTCCGAGTGGACCGCTCCCCAAAAGCCCAGGTTATCGCCCCAAGTTTATTCTGTAACCATTTCCCTCCAGCCATCCATGTGGTACTCTTAAATTCCTTCCTGGCAAAACATCCTTTCCAAGCCACAACCTCCTCTATCACGTCTTCTGCAGCCGTCCACCAGGGCCTCGTGCAAGCCCACGGCGGGGCGTCGGCCCACCGAGCCCCACACCTGCCTTAAAAAACAAAACAAGGGCTGGAGAGATGGCTAGGCTGACAACCAAAACTACAAAAAAACAGTTAAAGTGGAACAAATTGTCATGTTCATTCTCTTCTCAGAAACGAGCAGCCTGAGACCGACCGATTCAGAAAGCCGACCCACAAAAACTGCGCTCACCTTTCTCCCAGCAGCCTCCATCTTCAGGTTAGACGACACCGCCGAAAAGAAAATTCTTCCACCTTCCAAACAACCTCTGGCCTCAGTCTGCTTTTAACAATCTCCTCCCACTTCCTGTTGCCTCGACGCCCTCCTCCCTTCCCCTCCCCTCCGATCCCACCCCCAACAATTGAGAGGTGTGAGCCGCCACGCTCTGTTCCTGGCAACTGTATATTTAGGGAATTAAAAACTGTAAATATAGCCAGGCGTGAAAGCGTGAGAGCTCTGGCTAGCCAGGTCTACATAGTGACCATATCTGGCCATATCTGTCTGCCAACTGTTAAAAGGTTTTTAAAAATTTTTTTTGTTTTTGTTTTTTGAGAGAGACAGAGAGAGAGTTTATTGCTAAAGGGAAGTGAAATTCCTAGAGAATTCTGAACCAACTGTAGGAACAGATTGCAAATTTTTCTGAATAGAATTAGAGCCCGGGACTTGAATTTAAACAACACATTTCTTGTTCCTTTGTGAATCCCTTTCTTATAAAACCACAGGGGGCTTGTTTTGTTTTCAGGGTTCTGGGGCTCCAGGCTGTCGCGTCTTGCTTTCGCATATTAATCAATCTCCTACTGAACTACAACTGCAGCCCATGAAATTATTTTTTATTTTTTTATTTTTGTAATTCCTCCCCATCCAACCTTCCTTTCTTAGGTTCTGATGATGAAGTCCCTGCAGGCCAGGAGTTTACAGAAATCTTCCTGTCTCTGCCTCCTGAGTGCTGGGATTAAGATATGTAAAACCTTACTTGGGAACCCTCATGGAGACCTGGCCAAAGAGGAAGGGGATCTAGGCAGCCCTGTTGATACTCGATAGGCTAGGGTCACATGGCAAGGGGGGAGTACTCCCCAGTTCAGTTGACTAGGGAAGGGGGAGGAGAAGTGGGAGGGAGAGAAGGAGAGACAGCAAAGGGATGAGGGGTGGCTACCATCAGGTTAAAAGGTGAATAATTGTAAAACAACAAACAAATAAATATGCAAAAAACACACCTGGCCAGGTCTTGAATTTCTGATCTTCCTGTCCCAGCCTTCCCAGGACTAGAATTCAGGCTACCAAGCCAGCTTAAAACTGTAGCTTTCTATCTGCCAACTTTTGAAGGGGGGTGGGAGGCAGGGGGTTGTTATTGTTTGGATTTTTGTTTTCTGTTTGTTTTTGAGACAGGTTTTCCCTGTGTAGCCCTGCCGTCCTGGACCAGGCTGGGCTGAGCTCACAGAGATCCGACTGCCTCTGCCTCCTGAGCGCTGGGACTAGAGTTGTATACTAAAGGCTTGTATCAGCTCTGGATCTTTTCCCTCCCTTGTTAAAAGTGTTTGAAGTCTACTGAGTATGTAGTGAATTCTGGGAGTAAAATTCAGTTGCCGTGGGTTCCCATTTTGCAGATGATGAAGATTTGTGTAAAGCTGTGCTGGTGACTTGCTTGCCCAGGAAGTGAACATCAAGCTTGACTTTATAAAGTTCAAGGCTGTCTTCTTATAATGTCAGAGGATGCCCTCAGCACCACCGCCTGCTTCAAAACCAAAACACAGAAAGTTTCCCCTTCCGATGTTGTCTCTGCAAGAGACATGACATGTGCAAGACCAGACATGTGGAGTCAAAGACTTCCCTGTGCTTAGACTTGGAATTCAGATCTTCATTTGTCGACTCAAGTGATTTATCTTTTAACTGGTGTGCTGGAGATCTCAAGCTAGAGCCTAGCCTGGACTACACACAGTAAATAAAGTCTAAAATAAACAAGGAGTACTGTGCAGTGGTCGAGTGCTTGACTAGCTAGCATGGTTGGAGGACCTAGGTTCAATCCTAGGTAAAGCTCGCTGCAGCACTTTTGTCTCTAGATAAGAAAAAGACTTATAATAGTCTAAGAAAGTACATCTTGCTGGGCATGAGGCCACATACTTTTTTTTTTTTTTTTCTTTTTCAAGACAGGGTTTCTCTGTAGCCTTGGCTGTCCTGGACTTACTTTGCAGACCAAGCTGACCTTGAACTCACAGCCATCTGCCTGCCTCAGTGCTGGGATTAAAGGTGTGCACCACTATACCCCCGGCTCACCACACACTTTTTAATATCAGCATAGAGGCATGTGGATCTCTGTGAGTCTTAAAGCAGCCTGATTTACAAGAGTTCCTGGACTGCCAACCCTACTTAAGACTGTTTCAATCAATCAATCAATCAATCAATCAATCAATCAATATAATAAAGGTATATCTTTTTTTAAAAAAAAAGTTTGCCCGGCAATCTTGGCACAACCCACAATGAATTCCAGAACAGTCAAGGCTACACAAAGAAACCCTATCTCATAAACCCAACATAATAATAAAGTTCATGTTGAATCATTTTTCTCTTCTCAGTGTAATTGGAGAAAACACTATTGAATGTGGAGATATGGAGATTTATTTGTCTAGTGTGTGTGAGGGTCAGGGCATATATATGCCAAGGCCCTCCATTAAAAGTCAGAGGATTATTTCTACCATGTGAGTTCCAGGTATTCAGAAAAGAGGGAAGTCTGAGCTAGGCTTAATGGGTAGACAATTCTGTCTCTAGGCTAAGATCAATGGAACAGTTGTATAAAATCTCAAGGAGTAGCTTCTGATGGAAGTTAAGTTTGTTCTACAAGATTCTACAAGTTCTACAAGAACTCATGCCAGACACTGACTGATACTTGGTCAAGAACTGGTGGCTAGATAGGTCATAGGCCTTAGGGGAGAACCTATTATTATTATTCTGCTAAATGGATTTAGTATTACACTGTCTACTAAAGATTTATCATTATATGAAGAGCACAGATTGCAAAGTCTAACTTCCCTAAATCTCTCAACTGACACTATCGAAGCTTCTTTTAGCAGTAGGCAGCAATTAACCCAAAGACCTATATCTCATCAATGTGCAGAATGACTAGAGTACTCATCCCTAAATAGGATGTCTATATCATCTCCTGTAGGGTTAAAGGGCCAAGGAAAAACACCCTACCCCTGGCTTGAACCCAAGCTCAGAAACTTGGAAATATATACACACACACACATGCAAAACTACAACCCACCTCTCTACACTCTCTACAACCATCCCATCCTCACCCCCCTCACCCTAACTCTGGTGATTCAGTGTTGACAGTCAATCAATACTTCCAGTCTGGCTGTACTTTTTTACTAGTTCACTGCGCATCCTCCAAAGACTCAATAAAAGCCCATTCCTCCCTCTATATCACTGATGTCTTTGTTTCTAGTCAGAATGGCAACAGCCATTCTGAGTTTCTCCTCAGTAAATCTCTTGTTGTGACTTTGTAGTATTTCTTGGCTCCCAAATGCCATGATGCCCTTGCCCCAGAAAAACCCTTTCACCTTCTCCTTTCAAGTTTCCAAGATCATAAAGGAAGACTTGGTCAGAAAGAATATAAGAGCCAGATAGGGTGGATGATTACAATAAAACAATATTTTCTGGGCACAATAAGACAGTTGTACATATGGACTCAATGATTCTGACAGGATGCTTGAGACCTGCTAAAGATCAAGCTGGTCAAAAATCTCAGCTTGGATGAGGTAGGTGGTCACAAAATCCCACCCTTAGTTGAGGAGCAGTTGGCAACTGATTGTTCCTGGGAGTGGGAGAGTCAGTTTTCTTTGAGTATGCAGCCCTTGAGAGGCAACACATGTTATGGTTGATGACCATTCGCATACATATATTCTAGCAATCCAGAGTCGATTCAGAAGAGTTAAAAACAAAATAAAACAAAGGAATAGTGGTATAGTGGTATTTGTGGAAACAGTAAAAAAAAAAAAAAAAGACAGACAAACTCAAGGTGTAGGTGAGGATAGATCAAACATTAGGATAGGTGGGCATTTCACAAGGATCTCTCAACTACAAAGAAGAAAAAGTTGACATGGCTCTGTGGATGGGCAGGCAAAGTGGAGGCTGAGGTGGCTATGGGCGGAGATTCTGGGCACAGAGAGGTAGTGGGGATTGTGGTTAGAAGCACAGACTACAGAGTCCATCCTTCCCTTAGGAACCCTGGGACCCAGCATGTGGTCTAACATTGTAAGAGGACTCCTCATTTGAATTAGTTCAGGAACTTATTGGAATGGCTTATAGGCTGCAGTCCAACTCATCTGACAATGGACACCTGTAAATAGAGAGTCCAAGAAAGTAATAATTGCTCAGTTCCTGCTCAGGCCATGTGCTTCGGCTGATCTTCTGTATAAGCTGGAATCCCAAAGAAGTCAGCTCCAATGAAAATGCTTGCAAAGTGAATGCCCTTATTCAGGCTTCTGGCAGAAAGTATGGCCCAGATTAAGGGTGTGCCTCAAGATTCGGATTAAAAGGATATGTCTCTCATCCCACCTCATGGTCTGAATCAAAAACCTGTGTTTTCCAGTCTCAAAATCCAGATCACAGGGATGCCCTTCATTTCTGGATTTTGGTTCTTTCCAGATAAAAAGACAAAATGAATAACCATCACATGTTCCTTTGCAAAATGGGGGTAACAGGGTCCCTTTCTCAAAGGGAGTAGTTGTGTCCTGAGAAAACAGCATCCTAGTGAGGCATGCCAACAAAGCCATTATGTGGAAGGCTGAGACAGGTAGTTTTAGAAACTGAGACTAGCCTGAAACACATGTCTAGACCTTGTTTCAAAAACAACTAAATAGGGGCTGGATAGATGGCTCAGCACTCAAGAGCGCTGGCTGTTCTTCCAGAGGTCCTGAGTTCAATTTCCAGTAACTATGTGGTGGCTCACAACCATCTATACTGGGATCTGATGCCCTCTTCTGGCATGCAGGTAAACATGTAGACAGAGCACTCATACATAAAAAAGTACATAATAAATAAAATTAAAGAACAACAAAACTAAAAAAAAAAAAAAAAAAAAAAATCCAACCCAACCCAAACCAACCAAACAACAAAACAAACCCAATGACAACAAATGGCCACCAAAAAATATCAGTGTATCTCACACTAGAATAGATTGGAACTCTCTCAGATTTAGGTGATTTTAATAGTGTTAAAGAGAGCATGTACATTTGAGAGATGTGGAGAATTCCTACTCTCTTTTCTTTTGTTCTTTGCTGCTTTTTTGTTTGTTGTGTCTGGTCTCCTTATGAACCTAGAGCTTGATATGTAGACCAGACTGGTCTTCAACCTGTAGCAATTCAAATTTACTCTCTCTAGTGCTGAGATTACAGATGTGTTTGTCTATAGCCAAATTATTGTTTGTGTTTACTTGTTTTGAGACAAGACTGCTAGTCTTTAACTTGCTGTGTAGCTAAAGCTGGCCTTGAACTCCTTATTTTCTTTCCTTTTTAAAAAAATTAGTTATTTTTTATTGTATGTGCATTGGTATTTTGCCTATATGTATGTTAGAGCCTCTGGAACTAGAGTTACAGACAGTGAGCTGCCATGTGGGTGCTGGAAATTTAACCCAGGTCCTCTGGAAGAGCAGTCAGTACTATTAACCACTGAGCCATCTCTCCAGGCCCAGACTTCTTATTTTCATGCCTATACATCTTTTAAGCATGAATGCAACTTAGACCAATTCTTCATTATTATTTATTTCCTTCCTTTCTTCCTTCCTTCCTTCCTTTCTTTCTTTCTTTCTTTCTTTCTTTCTTTCTTTCTTTCTTTCTTTCTTTC
>NW_026585689.1:2505446-2507273 GCF_907164565.1 Psammomys obesus | reverse complement strand
TTCTTTCTTTCTTTCTTTCTTTCTTTCTTTCTTTCTTTCTTTCTTTCCTTTCTATCTTTTTTGGAGATAGAATCTTACTGTGTTGGTGAAGCCAGTCTTGAATTTGGAACTCCCAAACTCTTGGGCTCAAATTAAGTCTCTTCAGTTTTGAAAGTGCTGGAACCACACATACATGCCTCCAAGCCCAGGTCTTTGGAAAAGGTGTTATTTGCTGATTTGTTTTGGTTGTCGTTTTTATTGTTTTGAGTCTAGTTCAGTGCTACCAGGTTCCCCTTTCTTAAATAAACACAGAATTGCCAGAGCTCTGACAGGATGTCCAATTAACGCAGCACAGTTAAGGACCTGAAACCAAGCTCCACCTACCAGGGAAGCATCTGCCCTCAGTTATAATGTATGGCATGTCTGCATCTTATATTTAATTTTCAGAAATCTGGATTCATATGCATCTATGTTGAGCTTCATTAAAGAATTCAGTGATACATATGTGCCTAGCGAGCCCTCTGCCAACTGATCTACACCCCCAGTTATATGCTTGACTTTAAAGGAGAGGCATAAGGAGGCCAGATCTGGCGGCTCAGGCCATCTAAGTTACTCAAGAGGCTGATGCAGGAGGATCAAAAGTGCACAGTCAGCCTGAGCAACTCAGGGAGACCGTATTACAAGCTTAAAAATTAAGAAGGGGCTAAGAAGCTGGGTGTGGTAGCCATTTCCTGTAACATTATTTCCTGTAACATCCCGGCATTTGAGAGGTATTAAAAGTGATCCTCTGCTACACAGGAAGTTGAAGTTTTTTTTTTTTTTGTCTGTTTTTTAAAGATTTATTTATTTATTATGTCTATAGTATTCTGCCTGCATGTGTGCCTACGCACCAGAAGAGGGAACCAGATCTCAATATAGATGGTTGTGAGCCACCATGTGGTTTCTGGGAATTGAACTCAGGACCTCTGAGAGAGCAGCCAGTGCTCTTAACCTCTGAGCCATCTCTCCAGCCTGAAGCTGAAGTTTTTGTCTCAAAAACAAACAAAATGGCTGAGGTGATAGCTAAGTGATAGAGCACTTGCTTAGCATGTTTCAGGTCTTTGTTCAGTACCTAGCACTGCCAGAAAGAAAGAGGAGCCAGAAATATGGCTCTGAAAGTAAAGGTGCCTTACAATCTGAGTTTGATCTCAGGGACCAAGACGAGATTAACTCCCCATGAAGTCTTCTCACTTCAACATGTATGTCATGGCATGTACACACACACACACACACACACACACACACACACACACACACACAGAGGTAGACAGACAGACAGACAAATTTAAAATGAGAGGGAAAGGGGGAATCTCAATTAACAGGCCTCTCTCTGTCTCTGGTGCTGGCATTTGGAGCTCAGACCTCCTACCTAGTTTCCTCTTCCATTGTACTCTGCTTTTCACTTTCCCGATTAGTGTCCTCCAACTCCTGATTAATTGTCCTCTGGGAGACTCCATACTTCTGTTTTCACTTCCTGACCCTCTGAAATGCTAAATGAAAAAAGAAATTGTGTGTCCTGAGGCCATCATTAGCACATGTACCAGATCCTGTAAACATTTCAAAAGATAACATCACCTTGTGGTTAACACATTATAGAGGAATTAAGTGGACCAATTAGAAAACAATTGTCCCTTGTGGGAGAGGGGAAGCTGATTCAAATGAATAATGCTACAGGGCTCTGCAAATGGCCCTCACAGAGAACAGAGATTAGACAACTCTCTTGAGGAAACCTTGTGGGTTCTCTCCCTCCCAACCCCCTTCCGTGTGTGTGTGTGTGTGTGTGTGTGTGTGTGTGTGTGTGTGTGTGTG
>NW_026585689.1:2502651-2505436 GCF_907164565.1 Psammomys obesus | reverse complement strand
GTGTGTGTGTGTGTGTGTGTGTGTGTGTGTGTGTGTGTGTGTGTGTGTATTATATACATGCCCCAAGCAACTTACACACACATATACTAACACAACAAAGTTACTCGGGATAGACACAGTCATTTAATGTGCGGATTGTTGTTATTGTTTTTCTTTTTGTTTTGTGGTTTTGTTCCTATTTTGTTGTAGTAGTTGTGGCTTCACAGAGACTTCCATATTCATAAAGTTTTGCTGTGGACTAAGGCTGGTCTTAAACTTGAGCTTGAGCTCATCCGGCCTCAACCTGAGTGCTAAGAATGACAGGATGTGTCAACAGATAGGGGTCTTCATCCAGTCTTGCTGTTGGAAGGAACCATCTGTTTGAAGTTGCAGTCCTGTCAGTCCTCTGTTTCACCAGCAGGGCCTCCTAGCCTGACCTCATCTGGTGAAGTGGCTTAGAGTCCCCTAACCATGTCTGATATACAGCTTTTGACACAGTTCCTTGCTAGCTCTTACCTCTCTGCACCTATAGGATAAGTAGGGACTGTGGTCCCATTCATATGATAGGATCGTGGGGGCTGGAGAGATGGCTCAGAGGTTAAGAGCACTGGCTGTTCTCCCAAAGATCCTGAGTTAAATTCCCACCAACTACATGGTGGCTCATAACCATCTATAGTGAAATCTGGCGCCCTCTTCTGGCCTGCAGGCACATATGGTAAGACAATGCTGTTTAATGCAAATCAAGCATCCTTGAAATGCCCAGTTCTAACCAATGGTGTACACCTATACTGGGGGCCCTCCACCCACTCCCCAGGGGGTATATAGCCCTTGCTCTACCTAATTAAAGTTGAACTATCTCCCTGATGTGGTTCCCAGAATGGTCATTCTCTGTGGTGCTCACGGCCTTTAGAGACCTGTCTTGACTTCTGTTTTTGCCCCCTGCCTCCATGGGCTGATCTCCAACAGCCCCCAAGGAAGAAGGAGAACTGTATCTTGCCTCTTGCCAATCTTCCCTGTGAATACTATTCTTGAAGGACACATGTCTGATGTGAGTTCTATCGTGTTCCACTGGTTTCAAAATGGCAATGGCTAAGAGAACAGAAAAACAAACAAACAAAAAACTACATGAATCAGATTACAGAGGTAACCATCCTAGAATGTGGGATGATTTGAATGAAAGCAGCTTCATGAGCTCATATATTTGAATGTTTGGTCTCCAGCTGGTGAAACTGTTTGGGAAGGATTAGGAGGTATGGCCTTATTGGAGGGAATACATCACAGTGGTGGTGAGGACATGTGCTTTGGGGTTTCAAAAACCCACATGATGTCCTGTAACTTCTCTCTGCCTGACGGTTGTGTCTCAAGATGCAATCTCAGCTGTGGCTCCAGCTCCATGCCTGCTTGCCCTCTGTCATGCTTCCCACCATGATGGTCATGAATCCACCCTCTGAAACCGTAAGCCACCCATAAACTCTGTCTTCTAAAAGTTGCCTTGGTCATGAGATCTCCTCACAGCAATAGAAAAGTAACTAAGACAGAGTGTTTTACATAAAGTAGGGTAGTTTGTCAGACACCAGGCCTCATACCTGTAATTGTAGCTCCTGGGAAGCTGAGGCGGAAGATTCCCACTAGCTTCAACAAGCTTGTGCTCTAAAACATGGGGGCCAGGGAGATGGATCAGCAGTTAAGAGCATTTACTGCTCTTTCAGAGTACCCAGGTGTGGTTCCAGGCACCCCACCAGGCAGCTCACAACCTAGTTGGTTCACAACTGCCTTAACTCCAGCTTTCCCTTCCGGCCTCTGCACACACAACCATCCTACCACATGCATATAAATAAAAATGAGAACAACACTTAAAAATATAGATAAATGAAAGCAGCCTCTAATTTAATTCTGTAGTTTACATTTCTTCTTTCTTTCTTTCTTTCTTTCTTTCTTTCTTTCTTTCTTTCTTTCTTTCTTTCTTTCTTTCTTCCCTTTCTTCTTTCTTTTTTTCCCCCAGACAACCCTTAACTTTTATTAACTTTCATTCAGTTTCTTCTGGCTTTCAATTTTACCCAGATCTGAAATAAGGTGGCTTTTATGACATGAAATACTTTCCTCCTGAGACAGAAGCATTGCCATGCAGAGAATGGTAAAACAAACTCAGATGAGAACGATTATTAATAACTGTGGCTTCAGAGAAGAGACAGGTAGCCACACTGCATTCACACAAGCTTGCCTTCCATCTGAGCACCTGGAAGAGAAGCAAAATGTAGCTGATGTTGTGTTGTGCTTAAAATTATGACCCATGAAGTTTCCTTATTTCTGTGTATTCCCCTTAAGTGTGATACTGAGTTGAAACGTCTCTCGACTGCATTGTGTATTGACTTTGAACATGGGCCTTTTCTCTTATTTTCTACCCCTCTAACATCAGTGCACTGATGAACTGCTTTCATGGGATTGGAGTGTTTGTCATCCTTGGAGAAAATTATAATGATCAGTGATGGAGTGACGTTTTTCTCAGCTGCTCTCTGAGTTTGTGGTGGCAACACGTTGAGATGACGGTGGACAGTGAGTGTTCTCTGCATTCCTAAAGTTACTTAATCACAGTGCAAAGACATATATTTCAGGAAAGCATCAGAGAACTGGCCTGACTTTGCTTCTGAAGCATGGCTTTGCAGAATGTGCAGTGGTGTGCATGGAAATAATTTCTGCTAAAGCTCTGGATTATAAGATGATGGCTGTCCTGTACACAGAAATCCAGACATCTTGAAAAATCCTTCCTTCCTTCCTTCCTTCCTTCCTTCCTTCCTTCCTTCCTTCC
>NW_026585689.1:2499312-2502641 GCF_907164565.1 Psammomys obesus | reverse complement strand
TCCTTCCTTCCTTCCTTCCTTCCTTCCTTCCTTCCTTCCTTCCTTCCTTCCTTCCTTCCTTCCTCCCTTCCTTCTTTCCTTCCTTTATTTCTTCCTTCTCTCTTCCTCCCTCCCTCCTTCACTTCTTCCTTTCTTTTGGGTCTCACTATGTAGCCCTGGCTGTCCTGAAACTTACTTTGAGGAACAAGGTGGCCTCAAACTTAAAGGCTTCTGCTTGTCTTTGCCTGACAAGTGCTGCAATTAAAATCATGAGCTACCATACCTAGTTAGGCCTTCTTTAAAAAAAAAAATTTAATATACTTGTGGTGTGTGTGTGGAGGGGTGGGGTGGATATCTATACCACAGTATATATATGAAGGTCAGAGGATGGCTTTATGGAGTCTGCTTCCCGCTTCTACCTTTCTGTGGGTTTCTGGGGTGGAACTCAAGTTGGTAGGTTTCACAGCCTAGTGGTGAGCCTTTTCTTCAGCTTCTCACCCTCTTTACATGTTTTCTCTAGTAACATTGTGACCTTGTAGGTTTTTTGTTTGTTGTTGTACTTTCTTTTTTAAAATTTATTTATTTATTATGTATACAATATCTGCATGTATGCCTTCACATGAGAAGAGGGCACCAGATCTCATTATAGATGGTTGTGAGCTACCATGTGGTTGCTGGGAATTGAACTCAGGACCTCTGGGAGAGCAGCCAGTTCTCTTAACCTCTGAGCCTTATCTCCAGCCCCTTGTTGATGTGCTTTCAAGACAGGGTTTCTCTCTGTAGCCTGGCTGCCCTGAAACTCACTCTGGAGATGGCCTTGAACTCAGAGATCCACCTGCGTCTGCCTCTTGAGTGCTAGGATTAAAAGGCTGTGCCTTTTATTCAGGCCTGGCATGATCTTGTGGGGTTTGTTGTTGTAGTTGTTTTTTTTTTGTTTTGTTTTGTCTTATAATTTAAAATTGTTGTCTCATGAAATAATAAATAAACACATAAATAATTAAATAAACAAATAAAATAGTTTTCTAAGAAGTGGGAAATAGGTCAGTGGCAAAGTATTTGCCTTAAATATGCTAGGGCCTAGATTTGACCATAGCAGTGATAAAATTAATAAAAATAAAAATTGTCTCCAAATGAGGCTCTCCATACATATGGTCTGAGTGAGTTACAGTATAAAGAGTAAACAAACAAACAAAAAACAAAACAAAACCAACAACAATAAAACCAAAAAAACAAAAAGCATAGGGATTACATCTCACTGGTAGAGCACTTGTCTAGCACTTGTGAGGTTTTAGCTTTAATCTGCAGCGCCACAAAAACTAACAACAAAATGCAGCAGGTTACAGTGGTTTATAGTTGTAATCCGGAAACCTCAGAGGCTGAGGCAGGAGAAGTGTTCAGGGGAAGCCTGGCCTATCCACTGAATCCAAGGTCATCCTGAGCTACAGAATAAGATACTGTTTTGAAACAAAAAGAAAGGAAAGAGAAAAAAAAAAGAGAAAAATATACACATGTGACAATATTATCTGTTTATTCATTTGTACAATGTTTTGTTTAATTATAGAAAATGTTTACTCTTTCTTGGGATTGTGTGGAGAATGTTGACGCGAGGTTTTGCTATATAGCCCTAGCTGAGAGTGTGTATCTCATGCCAGCCTTGATTGTACACTAGGCAATTCTCCTGCATCAGCCTTCCAAGCGCTGAAATTACAACTATGTGCCATCATGCCTGACTCTGAAAATCTTTACCGCTGACAATAAAAACCATACATAGTAATGGGAAGAGGGACTGCCTCTGACATAATCAGATTGGCCTGCTCTTTGATCACCTCCCCCTGAGGGGGGAGCAGCCTTAGCAGGCCACAGAGGATGACAATGCAGCCACTCCTGATGAGAACTGATAGACTAAGATCAGAAGGAAGGAGAGGAAGACCTCCCTTATCAGTGGACTTGGGGAGGGGCATGCGTGAAGAAGGGGGAGGGAGGGTGGGAACAGGAGGGGAGGAGGAGGGGGCTTATGGGGGGGATACAAAGTGAATAAAGTGTAATTAATAAAAAACAAAACAAAACAAAACAACAACAACAACAACAACAAAACTCATACCATTGACATAATCCTTTCTCTGTCTCAGTGCTTCTCTCCCTCCTTTATATACTCTTCCTCTCCGCTCTTTGGGCTGAGGATGGAGTCTAGGACATCAGAAAATAACAGAGAACTCTTGATCACTGAGCTGCATGTACGGCTGTGTGTGTGTGTGTGTGTGTGTGTGTGTGTGTGTGTGTGTGTGTATGTTCACGGAATTAAGGAGAAAAATTAAAGAAGTGTTTACCTGTTTTGTGTGTGTGTTGTTGTTGTTGCTTGTTTTTCGAGGCAGGGTTTCTCTGTGTGTAGCCTTGTCTGTTCCGGAACTCTTGGAGGCAGAGGCAAGTGAATCTCTATGAGTTAGAGGCCAGGTCTTCAAAGCGAGTCTAGGACAGCCAGTGCTCTGTTACACAGAGAAACCCTGTCTCCAACACCCCGCCTCCCCCCAAAAAATGGGTACAAGCTGGCACAGTGGCAGATGATTGTAATCCCTGCTTCTTAGGGGTCTGAGGTAGAAGGCTCTGTGGCTAAAAACACATGCTGGTTCTTTCCAGAGGGACCTAGGTACTGTTCCCAGAATCTACATGGGGATTCACAGTATCTAACTCCAATTGAAGGGATCTGCTACACACATACACACCCACACAGACACACAAACACACACACACGGTTCATATACATACACACAGGCAAACATACACAGAAAATAAAATAAAATAAAACATTAGAAGAAAAACAAAACAAACAAACAAAAACAGGAAATGTTCAGGCTTTTCTGTGTCACAAAGTTAGCTCCAGCCCAGCTTGGGATCTATAGTAAGCCATCTCTCCAGCCTACAGAAAGTCATTCTTTTTATTTATATTTATGTGTGTGTGTGCACAAGTGTATGTTGCCCAGAGGTCAGAAGAGGGCTAAGATCCTCTGGAGCTGGAGTTGCAGGCAATTAGGAGCTATTCTGTGTGGGTGCTGGGTACCTAACTCAGATCTGCTGGAAGAGCAGCAAGTGCTCTTAATTGTGTTGAGTTCACTTTCTAGCCCCAAAAGGTGGCTTTAAAAAGTCCTTGGCATTCTGGAGGAGGTGGTGCATGCCTTTAATTCCAGAGGCAGAGGCAGGTGGATCTCTAAGTTTTGAGGCTAGCCTAGTCTTCAGAGCGAGTTCTAGGACAATCAGGGCTATTTACATAAAGAAACCCTATCTCAAACCAAACCAAACCAAACCAAACCAAACCAAACCAAACCAAACCAAACCAAACCAAACCAAACCAAACC
>NW_026585689.1:2492804-2499302 GCF_907164565.1 Psammomys obesus | reverse complement strand
AACCAACCAACCAACCAACCAACCAACCAACCAACCAACCAACCAACCAATCAACCAAATAAATGTCCTTTGCACAGACGGGTATGGTGGCTCATGCCTTTAGTCCCAGAACTTGGGAGGCAAAGTGAAATGGACCTCTGTGAGTTTGAGGCCAGCCTGGTCTACAGAGCAAGTTCCAAAATAGCCAGAGCTAGACAATAAAGAAGGAGGACGAGGAGACGTAGGAAGAGGAGGAGAACGAGAAGGAGGAGAAAGAGGAGAAAGAGGAGTCAGAGTTGGAGTCTTTGGTGGGGTATTGGAATTTCAGAATTTGGGATGGATCCAAAAAAGGAAATCCCAGGCAGTAACCATGGGCTCTTCAGTAAATTTCATTAAGGGCATGTTGCTTCCTGTTTGTTTGTTTGTTGCTTCCAAGACAAGGCTTTTCTATGTAGCCCTGGTTGTCCTGGAACTCTCTTTGCAGACCAGGTTGGCCTCAGAGATCCTCCTGCCTCTGCCTCTAGAGTGCTGGAATTAAAGATGTGTGCCAACACACGGAGCTGCCTCCCTGCCTTCCTGCATTTCTGCCTTTTTTCAGAGGAGATACTCTGTACTTTGATTTTGTTTCGGCATAAATCCTTTGCTACTCTGTTTTGGGGGTTTCATTTCTTTGAATAAATGCTAAGAATCTGCACACATTTTGTCCAGAGACTGCAGATAAGAAGAGTGCAGTAGCAATCCAGCATGGTGGTGCACACCTGTAATCCTAGCACTCTGGGAGGCAGAGGCAGCCAGATCTCTGTGAGTTCGAGGCCAGCCTGGTCTACAAAGTGAATCCAGGACAGGCAAGGCTACACAGAGAAACCGTGTCTCAAAAAAAACCAAAAACCCAAACCAACCAACCAACCAAACAAACAAACAAAAATAGTGGAGTAGGTTTGAGGTTTGGTCTTTTGTGAGAGACAATGTCCAGAAAGCTTGCGACTTTGTCCAGGGCAGAGGTTAGTTTTATAAGAAGGGATGAGAGGATGAGAATATTTGAATATATCAGTTTGTGTCCATACCACAAAATGTCCCAGATGGTAATTTTTAGCGCTTGTTGCTAAAGGGTGAACTCAGGACTTAACTAATACCAAGGATATACATCCTGAGGACACTCAGTCAGTTGGTAAGATTTTTAAAGGGCTAAGGATTGAGCCTAGCTGGTGTTTTACCTGTAAGCTATATCTTTAATTCACTTTTAAATTTTATTTTGAGACAGTGTCTCATTAACTTCACAGGCCAGCCTTGACCTCACTCTGTGGTTCAGGCATGTCTTTGAATTTGTGACCCTTCTGTCTCAGCCTATGGAACAGCTGATATTACAGGCAGTGCCATCATTCTACACTATTTTTTTACAGCATAAATGCAGAGTTTTTATTTGCCAATTAAAATAAATAGGTAACAGATTCACATGAAAAAGCAGAAATGAAGAAATGTGGTCATGCTCTGTTATAAACTAAAGCATTTGGTGAAGAAAAATAGGTCAGTGTTTGAATTTAATATCCTAATCCAAAGGAGAATGGAATGTCAGCAAAGTGTGTGCAAACATGCTCTCTCACTACTACAGCGAAACGGACCTTCTGCTTGTGTTGGCAAGTTCATTAGCAGAGGCTAAGGGTCAATTCCAATGGACGCGCGTTGACTGCTGTGGGCTAGTGCTGATGGGAATTTAATGATGAGCACATTGTGTTACAGAGAGGTGCATGATGGGAGTTACACTTTAGGAATTTGACTCTGCAAAGGGCCCGTTTTAGGGCTCTATGCTGGAGATCACGAAGCCCAGAATCAGGGGGATTTTGGTGGGGCTGAAAAGGATCAGACATGGAAAATGTAAAAACCCAGGAGAACAACTTACTAGATTTGGGGAAGTGAACATGGTTGCTGGAGAGGGGTTAAACTTTGGTTACGAGGGAGGGTTAGTGATGTCCCATTCCAGTTAAACAGATGCTGAGAGGAGGGTGCACCCAGGACCTGTGTGGTCTCAGCACTTAATAACTGGGTTGGTTTCACTTGCGTTGTCTTTGAGGGAAGGCCTCATTTTGTGTCGGTTGTTTTCAAACTCACTACCCAAACTTCGGGGCTATAAGTGTGTGTCACCACTCCTGGGAACAACTGTTGATAGGAGCTGTTTTTCCTGAATGCAAGGATCTACTTTAACCATCTCCTTGACAACAAACACTGAGATAAGAGGAAGGGAGGAGTTCAAGGTCATCCTCAGCTACACAGGAATTTTGAAGCTGGCCTGTCTCAAACAGTAGCAGCATCCCAAGAAAAAGAAGAGGAAAGGCTTGTCCTGGTGCTATGAGTTTGTAATCAGAATTATTCAGGAGACCTACGGCACCAGGGTCAGAAGTGGCTGGGGATATGTTTCAGTAGGACTCTTGCCTAGGCTTATGTGGGGCACTACCTTTAACCCTAGAACATGCTCAATAAATAAGTAAATAAAACGAGAGCCCGTTGTGGTGGCACTTGCCTTCAATCCCAGAACTCAGCAGGCAGATAACTGAGTTGGAGGCCGGCATGGTTTACAGAGCTACAGTTCTAGGACAGCCAGGGCTACGCAAAGAGTTCGAGGCCAGCCTGATTTACAGTTTGGGTTCTAGAATAGCCAGGGCCACACAGAGAACCTCCATCTTGAAAAACCAATAAGGCCTTTTCTGGGCAGAGCAGGAGAGAAAAAGAGAGAGAGGAGGGGCTTCGGGTTCTCTTATAAGGTGACACAGAGCATGCGTAGGTGATTCCAGGTGGTCCATGGGTAGCTTCACAGATGCCTGATATCTGGTTCGCCAGGTCCCTTGGGGCTGGCCGTAAAGATACCTATTTATGGGTCCCAACATAAGTAAGTAAGCAAGCAAGTAAATAAGTAAACCAAGTGAAACAAAAAAGTTTTTTTTTCCTTGTAAGGCAGGGACAAGGAGAATGAACAATGTAAATAAAATGATTGGTTAACATAAAATTATTTTTTAAACAGATTTATGTTTATGTATATATCTTTGCAATGAGATTAGATGAGAGTGTTTAATTCCCTGTAGCTGGGGTTAAAGGTGGCTGTGAGCAGACCAAAGTGGGCTTTAGGAACTGAGCTCACGTCCTCTGGAAGAACAAACGCTGTGAACTGTGACCGTATCACCAGTCCAGTTTTTTGTTTCCAAGAGGTTCACTAAGTTGTCTAGGCCAGCCTTAAACTCCTGAGGCTGCATCACTAGCTCACTAGGCAAAGCAATGGATAGACTTCTGTTAAATGGAAGTAATGGCACCGTCTACCACAGGGTCCATATGGCAAGAAAATGAAGTCTTCTGTGAAGAAAACGATGCACAGTGCCAGTCTATTAGTTTATTACTTTATTATTATGAAAATATGTTTTTGGTATCTTATTCTTCCAGATAATCAAGGGGTTTTTTTTAATTATTATTTTTAATTTTGCCCCTTCCTTCATTCCCTCCCAATCCCACCTTCCCTCCCCTCCCTCATCTCCTCCCTGCCCCTCTCTAAGTCAACTGATAGGGGAGGTCCTCCTCCCCTTCCATCTGACCCTAGCTTATCAGGTATCTTCAGGACTGGCTGCAATGTCCTCCTCTGTGGCCTAGCAAGGCTGCTCCTCCCTTGGGGGTGGGGAAGTCAAAGAGCCTGCCATTGAGTTCATGTCAGAGACAGTTGAATCAAAGGTTCTATTTCCTCCTTAGTTTGAACATCCTGTTTATTGTTTGTTTGTTTTCCTTATCTAAATGAGGGCTCATGTATCCCAGGATGCCTTCTAACTTAATGTGTAGCCACTTTCCAAGTGTTGGGATTTCAGGAATATGCCCAGGTCAGCTCAGCTTCGACATTTCTAACGGAGATATTAACTAATCATAATTAATGATCCTGTCTAATTCTTTTGAAAGGGATGAACTCTAATAATTGATTTAAACCCACAAAAATTAACTAAACAATATCTGCTAATGAAATCAAACACGTTTGATAGGTTTGGGTGCTTAGACTCTATCATCTATTTGTCTGTCTGCCTGCCTGCCTGTCTGTGTGCATGCATGAGTTTTTGTGCACTACCTGTGTGTAGCTGGCCTCAGAGGCCAGAGGTCCCTAGGAGCTAGAGTTAAAGACAAGTGTTATCTGATAGCCATGAGCTCTGGGATTGAGACCTGGGTTCTCTGCAAGAGCAGTAAGTGTTTTTTAACCAACTGAGCTAATGATCCAACCCAGGAAAATAAAGTTAAAAACATGTGGTTTATAGAATAGGCTACCGGTGCATGCATGTAAATCCTGACATACGGGAGGCAGAGGCAGGAGGATCTGGGGTTCAAGGTCAGCCTAGGTTACAGAGTGAGCTTCAAGCATGGGCTAGGTGAGACCCTGTCACCAAACCAAACCAAACCAAACCAAACCAAAACAAAACAAAACAAAACAAAACAAAACAAACGAGTTGTTTATCATCCTTCACTGATGCTCTTTGTCTCTTTTGTCTTGCATGAACATTCTGTAAGAGACAGAAAGGCCTGTACTAAAGCTCTTGGTGGTACCCAGCTGGATTTAGAAGCTCCAATCTCATTTGCTCAGTCGGCTTCAGAATGGCCTCATCCTTCCTTAAAGGCGGAGCTCACTGCTATAACTGAGATGCTCTCAATAGTTGTAAACCGAATGAAGAGGTCCTGAGTGGCACTTACAAATGACACCTAGAGTGATCCTTGTGGACAGACAGGAAAAAGTGAAGAAGTAGCACTTCACCCCCCCCCCCCCCCAGGAAGGGTGGTGGTGTTCAATAATGTTTTTTATATGAGGAGGCAGAGAACGATACAGCTGGAGAATTAAATGGCAAGCTCAGCACACAGATGGGTAAGAAAACACTGCATTGTCAACTAGGCAACATCTGGTGCATTCAAGTCAGCCCAGATGTCTAACCAGCTAAGCAAAAGTTCACCTACCTGTCAGCAGATACTTGTGTTTTGCTGCAAGGAGCGGGAATGTAAATGTAACAGCCAGAAATGAGTCATGATCTACAAGGAAAAAAAAAGAGACACTGTTTAGAAATCAGTATCTTTCCCGGCAGGAGAGACGGTTCAGTGGTTAAGAGCAGGGGCAGCTGTTCCAGAGGACCTGGTTCCATTCAGCAGCACTTACATTGCAGGCTTATAAGCAGCCTTGGCGTCAGTCCTAGGGGATTGGGTGCCCTCTTCAGACCACTGTGAGTACTGCACGCATGGAGATGCACAAATACATACCCAGGCACTCATATACATAAAAATGAGTAAAATCTAAAATACAGAACAAATCAAAATAAAGACAAAGACAAACCTTCCTTTTAACAGACAGGGAACATTCAGCGGGAAGAGAAGCAACTGAATCGTGAGAAGGCAGCTTATGAAAATTATCACGGACTGGAGAGATGGCTCAGAAGTCAAGAGCACTGGCTGCTCTTCCAGAGGTCCCGAGTTCAATACCCAGCAACCATCTGGTGGCTCACAACCATCTGTAATGAGATCTGGTGCTCCCTTCTGGCCTGTAGGCATGCAGGCAGAACACTATACATAATAAATAAATAAATCTTTTTTAAAAAAGAGAGAAATGTAGAAAAGTATTGCTTCTTTTCAAATTATATTATGCTTTCTTTAGGCCACTGCTGAGAACATATAGCACTGAAAACAGAGCCCTTTACCCACCACACACACACACAAACAAAAAAACAAAAAACAAAAGAAACCCCAAACCCAACCCAACCCAACCCAACCCAACCCAACCAAACCAACCAAACAACCTCAAAAAACAAAACAAAACAAAACAAGACAAAACAAAAAAAACCCCAAACAACCCCAAACCCAACCCCTCAAATAAAGACAATTAGTTTTTATTTATTTATTTTAAACTACTTGTATACGTGTGTAAGTATATGTACACATGTGGCATGTACAGATGGCCCTAAAGCTCTAGTGGACAAGGAGGCAAAAGCGGAAACGTGGTGCATTCAGCAGTATCAGTGGGCATCATCTTTAGAGAGACTGGAAACTTGGCAGGTTCCATTCACTCTCTTAGGCCCCACCTGCTGAGACACAAAAGTATCTCTCAGTCAGTCCAGGACTCTTCTCTCCTGGTTTCTTTTGCTGCAAGTGGAGAACATGCATCCAGTTTGGCAGGCAAAATGCATCCCCAAACTGTCTTGTGCCTCTTCTCTGCAGTTCTCCTTGTTCTGTAAGAAGAATGCGCCTTGTTCGACATCGGTGTACTCTGGCACAGGTCAAGCAAGACACCTTGCTTCATTTCCATTCCCACCACTGGCTGGGACAACGGAACTCTTGCTCACTCAGAGCATCAAGGGCTACTTCTGTGGTCATCAGCCATTTTGACGAGTTTCTCACAGCCTGGGGCTGGAAAAGAGATATACAACTCTATCTTGACACAGCTTAGGAGGTGCCATGAAAGAGAGCATATTTTTGTTTCTCTTTCTTTCTTTCTTTCTTTCTTTCTTTCTTTCTTTCTTTCTTTCT
>NW_026585689.1:2458218-2492794 GCF_907164565.1 Psammomys obesus | reverse complement strand
TCTTTCTTTCTTTCTTTCTTTCTTTCTTTCTTTCTTTCTTTCTTTCTTTCTTTCATTCATAGGCATGAGACGTTACACGTGACTTCTCTGATAATGTTTGGATCCACCACAAGCCACATTTAAGGTGTTGGTACCCTGTAATTGTGGCGGAGTTAATAATAAATCGTTCACTTGTCATCAAAGTGTAGTAACCCTGCAGTATAGTGCTATGCCCTAACCGTATTTGTGCGGACAGTGCGAGTGAGCTCCTGTGCTTCCGGTCGTATCAAAGTGTGATACACGCAGTTCCAGATGGTAAAGAGGGTTTCATAATGTCACCAAGATACTACCTGTGCATTTACTGCACTATCCATACTTTTTACTGTTATTTTATGATGTACTCCTTCTACTTACAAAAGAAGCGAGTGGACGACAAGTCAGCCTCAGGCAGGTCTTTTAGGAGGTATTCAGGAAAACATTGCTATTACGGGGATGACAACTCCAAGTGTGTTTATGCCCTTGGGGCCCTCCAGCAGGGCAAGATGTGGACAGTGATATTGATTATTCTCACTCTGTGAGGGCCTTG
This sequence comes from Psammomys obesus, assembly GCF_907164565.1. NCBI lineage: Eukaryota > Metazoa > Chordata > Mammalia > Rodentia > Muridae > Psammomys > Psammomys obesus. The sequence continues at coordinate 2,492,229 of NW_026585689.1, read as the reverse complement.
GCTGATGTGTGCTTGTTTGTAGTTTAGCTTTGAACAAACAGCTTTTTAAAAAAATAGAAAAAAAATAAAACTAGAAACATTTGCAGAAAAATAAAGGCAGGGGGCATACACACTTGTAATAGTCAGTTATGGTGGCTTACATCTGAAATCCCAGCTCTTGGGAGGTTCATGCAGGAGGATTATTTTGAGTGAGTTTGAGGCCTTTGTGGGTTATAAAACTACAAAAATAAAAACAAACTATAGAAAAAGAAAAAGACAAAACAAAACAACACCAATAACAACAACAACAAACTAAAACCACAGCAAGCCAAAACAACCCCTCTCCCCAAACAAGTGTCTTTATACAGCGCACTTAGCAGTCTGTCAAAAAGGAGTTTTCGGGGCTGGGGTTTGGTTTGGTTGAAACAGTGAATGAACAGTGAGCAAATGTGAGGTCCTAGCACAATACTGAACACTATGACAGACTGAAAAGACTCTCAATTAGCCATAAACACAACAACATGATCCCGCTGAGATTCATAGCCAAACTTTGGGCAGATTGCAGGGAATCTTATGAAAGAAGGGGAAGATAGAAAGAGTTGGAGGGGACAGGAGCTCCAAAAGGAGACTAACAGAGCCGTGGGGCTCTGGGGGCCCTGAAGAGAATGATACCCCAATGAAAGACAATGCATGGAGAGGACCTAAAATCTCTGCTCAGTTGTAGCCCATAGACTCAGTCTCCAAGTGGGTACCCTAGTAAGGGAAGCAGGGACTTTCTCCAGCATAAACTCAGTGTCTGGCTCTCTGATCACCTTTCCCTGTGGGATGCAGCCTTGCCAGTGCACAGAAGACAATGCAACCAGTCCTGATGAGACCTGATAGGCCAGGATCAAATAGAAGGGGAGGAAGACCTCCTCTATCAGAAGACTAGGGGAAGAGCATAAGGGGAGAAGAGAGAGGGAGGGTGGGATTGGGAGAAGATGAGAGAGGGGGCCACAGTCAGGACACAATATGAATAAATAGTAATAAATGATAAAAATATTAAAAAAAAGAATATTAACTCAATCAGGCATGATTGGTGCATGCCTTTAATCCCAGCACTCTGGGAGGCAGAGGCAGGTGGATCTTTTTGAGTTTGAGGACAATCTGGTAAGTTTCAGACCTGCCAGGGCTACTGTGAGAGACCCTGTCTCAAAAAAAAAAAAAAAACCCAAACAAATAAACAAACAAACCTGATATACATGTATGGGGTATTCTGATTCCCACATGCGGTGGTAGTTCATGTGGTTTTGAGTAAGAATATTGGGCATTTTTTATCCATTTGCTGGTCATTTCTATGTCTCTATTTGAGAAATGCCTGTTAAGATCCTTTATTTATTTATTTATTTACTTATTTATTTATTTATTTATTTATTTATTTATCAAGACAGTGTTTCTCTGTGTAGCCTTGGCTATCCTGGACTCACTTTGTAGACCAGGCTGGACTCAAACTCACAGCGATCCACCTGCCTGTGCTTCTCTGAGTGCTGGAATTATAGGTGTGCACCATTGTGCCCTGAACCTGTTCAGATCTTTTGCTTATTGTTCACATTTAATTTTGGCTCATGTAAGGGTGGTGTAGGTGACCATGTGCAGAGAGATTTGAGCTTCAGTCATAGGTTCAGGAAGTGGACAACATTGTCCGCAAATGGGGTGTGAAGAAAAGGGTGTGAGGAAAAATTGAAGGGTTAGCCCTTCTCAGAGAGCTGAGTAACAGTGAAACTGCACTGACGAAGACTGGATGGAAACCAGTTGAAACAACGGTATTTGTGTAAGACAGGGGAGACAGGACCGAGGCCATTTTACCAAGTGTGATTGTAAACTGTGAGAGAAAAACAAAAGACTAGGACGGCTGGGAGGACAAGAAAAATTTTTTATTTTTATTTATTTTATTTATTTTGTTAAGACGGAAGACAACCAAGGAAGTTCATGTTGTTAAAGTAGAGAAAAATGTACACTTTTCTTAGTAGTGGGCGTTGTGAGTTCTAGAATGAATCTCACAAACCTTAGTTAGGCTAAAGGATAACTACTCCATTCTGGAAACACCCTTGACACAAACCATGGGTATAGCACTTCTGCTGCCTTCTCTTTTTCCCCCAGAAAAAAACTTGTTTGGAGTTTGACCTTTCACATGTGAAAATATGCTGGAAATCTGTCCTGACTCACCGCCGCCCTCTCCTCCCCACATTGGGGAGGAGGTGATTAGAAAGTCCAGAGCCTCATATGTGCTCACCACCCTCTTTCCCTAGAGTGCACTTCTAGCCATAACGCTGCTTTTGGACCATAAGAAATGGATCCATGACGTTGGAGAGATGGCTCAGCGGTTAAGAGTACTGACTGCTCTTCCAGAGGAACCTGGGGTTCAATTTCTAGCACCCCCATGGCAGCTCACAACTGTCTGTATTTCTAAGAGCTGACACCCTCACACAGACATACATGCAGGCTAAACACCAATGCACATAAAATAAAAATAAATGACCCAGTTCATGTGGATTTCCCAGACTTGTTGGGCAGTACATCACTACAGGGCAAACTTGCCATACTGCCTTAGCAATGGTATTAGCTGTTAGCCATGGAGTTAGCTGTTCAAGCAGAGCAAAGAGCAGGACCAATGCAGGAAGAGATTTAAATGCTATCAAGTGGTTTCCAGCTCAAGGGCAAGGAGTCCTAAGTGACCATTTCTTGGATTTATCATGGTAAGAGTCTTGGGATAATAAGGATGTCTTCCTTTGTCCCCTCAGCACTCATTTTGCTTGTTTCCATTGTTTCATTTGGTCTGATTTGTTTCTTTCTTCATCAAGTGTTTATTAAACAATATCATAATTAATCAGACAGAAAAAAATGAAGGTGATGTCAAAATGAACAGATAGCCTTGTAATTGAAATTGTATCCTAGTGCAAAGAGGCTGAAAGAAGAAAAACAAGTTAGCCTGGTATGGTATAAACTATAGTATACTACAGAAAAACATGGCAAGGGAAGTGGCTGAGAGACATGATGAAGGGGTTGCATCCAAAGATACCTTTTAGAGTTTAATCCTGCTCTGACATGCAAACAGGGAAGTCAACACAAAAGCCAGAAGAAATAAATGGGCTATTCTATTAAATGTCTCTGGCAAAACTGAGCTGTTAAGCTCTCAAATACTTTGGATAGAGAGATTGTGAAAGTCTACAAACGCTATGCTACAATCTTTTTGTGTATGAGAAAATCCTGCGTCACAGAATTGGAATGTTTTTTCCAAGTCTGACATCATTCCATCGTTTGTATTCTTCTGTTCGTGGAAGAGTCATCGGGTCTGATGAAACAGCAGTTCCCAGAGCTGCACTGAGCATTCTCCCACGCTTGGCCTTGTTTTGTTGCAGTGGTAACAGGAAGAAAAAATCCAGCTCTTCTGGGACCCCAAGCAAAGTTGAACTGTTTGTAATTTACAAGACCATCACAACTTCTCATTAAAAAGGAACAGAACTTTTGCCTTTTTCAAGTGCGTATGTTCTGTCTCTCAGCGTTTTTAAGTAAAAGCTAAGGGCCTGGCAGTGTGGGCTCAGTTCCTAAGAACTTGAAGCTGGATGCCAGTTAGCTTTTTCTAGCCAAAGCACATTTTACTGTTTTCTTACCAATTCTCAACTTCCTACTTCTTTCTTGGTACAGAAGGTGCATGTTTAGCCAGGTATCGTGGGAGTCAGAGGCAGGTGGATCGCTGTGACGTCAAGGCCAGTCTGTTCTAATAGGTTGGTCTAGTACAGCTGGGGTTACATAAATAAGCCCTCTCAAAAATCACAAACAGACAAAGCAAAACAAAATGAAACAAACTCTTCCCAAACAAAAACGAAAACAAAATGACAACACAAAACAATACTAACAACAATAACAAAAGAGAAAGTGTATGTTAAACATGTTACAGTGGTTTGAAATTTTGTGATTTGTTTAGTCATATTGAGTTGTGAAGTATGTCATATTAAAAACAGCAAAAAGGGGGCTGGAGAGATGGCTTAGAGGTTATGAGCACTGGTTGTTCTTTCAAAGGTCCTGAGTTCAATTCCCAGAAACCACATGGTGGTTCATAACCATCCATAATGATATCTGATGCCCTCTTCTGGTGTGCAAGCGTACATGCAGGCAGAATACTGTATACATAAATAGTTATATAAATAAATGTTAAAACAAAACAAAACAGAAAACAGGGGCTTGAGAGATGGCTCAGAGAGAGTGGTTAAGAGCACCTGCTGCTCTAGCAGAGAACCTAGGTCCAGTTCCCAGCTCCTACATAGTAGCTTATGGCTTTCTGTAACTGCAGTTCCAAGGAATGTGACAGCCTCTTCTGTTCTCAGAGGACACCAGGCACATGTCTGGTGCACATATCTACGTACAGGCAAAACAGAGACGTAAAATAAAACACATAAAATAAAAATAAATAAACCTTTAAAGCAAAACAAAGGCTCTTTTTTGTGAGAAGACTGCCTGGATATGAGTTTAAGCCAATGGAAAGTCTTTATTAATTGTTCAGAGTACAATGGGTGTTTGGGATCCCAGTGTCACCCTGAGACTTTCTCAGGGTGAGCTTTTAAGCACAAAAATCATGTTCTGGCTTGGCATACTTCAATTAACAAGAACAGTTAGCCAGAAGCAGAACTACAGAAGCCAAAAAAATCAAGGTTAGTCCACTTAGAGACTTTCCAGAACTATGGACTTTGATGGATTAGGTTTTTGTTTTCATTTTAGCAGGCAGTACTGTCTGCATGCTGAGTTTTATGACCTCAATGGTATCTCCATCATGGAGTCAGTTGTGCTAAGGTATGAAGACCTACTGAGGTCTGGGACTCCGTTACAATTTTCAGTGTAGTCCTTATTTCCTTAGATGGCATTAATTGCACAGCATTTCTGCCTTTTATTTCTCTTGCAACGTGTGATAAATTGCTGTGGTCAACTGATTTTGTCCTGTAAGTCTTAGTAGTTCTTCTCTAAATGGGGATAAGGCCTGGTGGTTAATCTTAAACTCATAGAAAAATAGGCCAGTTTAGAGTTGATAAAAAGAACGAAAGAGGAAGATGCTAGCTTGTGCAGATGCAAGGGTTTTGCCATTTTTTAATTAATTTTTTTTTATTATTCACAGGTTATTTACTTTGTATCCCAGCCTTAGCCCCCTCCCTCATTCCCTCCCAATCCCACCCTCCCTCCCTCATCTCCTCCCTGCCCCTCTCTAAGTCCACTGTTAGGGGAGTTTCTTCTCCCCTTCCATCTGACCCTAGCTTATCGGATATCTTCAGGACTGGCTGCAATGTCCTCCTCTGTGACCTAGCAAGGCTGCTCCTCCCGGGGTGGGGGGGAAGGGGGAGGTAAAGAAGCCAGTCACTGAGTTCATGTCAGAAATAGTTCCTGTTCTGCTTACTAGGGAAACCTACTTGGATCCTGAACTGCCATGGGCTACATCCAAGCAGGGGTTCTAGGACTGTTGTGGTTTGTTTGTTTGTTTGTTTTAAGGGTAAGTAAGGAGTTATATGGTAATTAAAGTTATTTTAAAAAATTTATCCCATACATTACATCCCAACCAAAGTTTCCCCTCCCTTCACTCCTTCCAGTTCCTCCTCCCTTTTTTTTTTTTTTTTTTTTACAGATTCACTCTTCTTCTGTTTCTCTTAAAAAAAATAAAAAAAATAAAAAAATAAAAAAAGCAGGCTTCCCAGGGATATCAAGAGGATATGAGTGACTATGGCATAACAAGTTACAATGAGACTAGGCATAAACTGTCATATAAAGACAAAATGAAGCAACCCAGTAGGAGGAAAGGAGTCCCAAGGGCAGGCAAGAGAGTCAGAGTCAACTCTGTCCCCACCCCTCCACTCCCACTGTTTGGAGTCCCACAAGAACACCAAGCTACACAACCATAATGTACATGCAGAGGACCTAGCTTAGATTCATATAGGTTTCCTGATTGGCACTTCAGTCTCTGTGAGCCCCTATGAGCTCTTTTGGTTCTGTGGCTTTGTGTTCTCATGGTGTCCTTGACCCTTCTGGCTCCTGCCATCCTTCCTGTCCCTCTTCTTTGAGGTTCCCCTGGCTCTGCCTAGTGTCTGTTTGTGGGTCTCTACATTTGTTTCCATCAGTTGCTGGATGATGCCTCTCTAATAACAGTTGGGCTAGGCACCTATCTATCTGTGAGTATAACTGAGTATCATTAGGAATCATTTCATTGAGTTTTTTTTTCCAGTTGTGTTTGGTTCTCTTCTGGGTCTCTGGGCTACATCGAGGCAGTGACAGGCATGGTGTACCTCTTGTGGCATGGCCCTCAGGTTGGACCAGTCATTGGTTGGCCACTTCTACACATTTTACACCACCATTAGCCCCAGCAAATATTACAGGCAGATTGTAGGTTGACGGATTTGTGGCTTCGTTGATATCCCAGTCCCACTCCTGGGAGCCTTGGCTCATTTCCCCCTTTACTAGAAACCTTCACTAGGAGCACCCTTGTAGTTTCCGGTGGGTGGGTTTCCTAATAGCCCTAAAATGCTGCTTCTTCCAGTATACATCTCCCCTTGAGCCCTCCTTATTACTTTGCCTCTTTGGATTTTTTTTTTTTTTTTTTTTTTGTTTCTTTGTTTTATTGAGGCAGGGATTTTCTGTGTAGCCTTGGCTGGCCTGGACTCACTTTGTAGACCAGGCTCGAACTCAGAGCAATCCACCTGCCTCTGACTCCCTGAGTGTTGTGATTAAAGGCGTGCACCACCATGCCGGGCTTTGTGGATTGTTCTTAAGCTTCAATCTTTTCCTTTGTGTGTTTGATTGTGTGTGTGTATATGTGTGTGTGTGTGTGTGTGTTCTTTGTTCCTCCAATTCTCTCTATCACCCTTTTCAATATCTCACCAGTGATTCCTCTTTTGGCCCTTTTGGTTCAAAGCAAACAACCAAGAGCACGGCAGGCTTGCTTTATGCTTCCATGTGCTTTCAGGTTTCACTCAGGTGCTCATCACCACTGCGTATGATTTGGCTGAGGGATGCACTTCTTCTCCCATTATAGACTCTTAAGTGCAGTACAATTAAAATGGAAACAAAAGGGAAAAGGCAGTTGTGTGGGAAGTAGTCTACATTCTTTTAAATTACGAGTAATAGCGCTCGTATTCAGAACAATATGAACATATTAAGAAAATGAAGATTAAAAAAAAAAAGTCTGTCCTTTCTTTTTCTCCAAATGGTACCCTATAGGATAATGAGAGAATGGATATAAAAGTGAACAATGCTTGGGCTACATATGAAAACAGAATTTGGGGTGTAGAATTGTAGTTTAGTGGTAAAGTGTTTACTCAGCATGTGCAAGGCCCTAGGCTTATTTCCCAAAGCAACAACAACGGAATTTTTTTGAGACATAATGTCATTGTGGAGCTCTCTCTATTCTTCTACATCTGTTTGATGAATGCTCAACCATAGATACACACTATTACACTGAACTTAATATTTTCAAGTACAAATGTTTCCAAATATTCAGTGAAGCTTACATATTTTCAACAGAATTTCTACTAAGAAAAGAATTGCTAGATGTGATCAATAAGCCCTTTTAAACTCAAGGAGTTTTGATATTTTCTTCTCTCTCTCTGGTATCTTCAACTATAAATGGGAATTGTAAAGTGAGTCTCTGGCATGTGCCGGTAATCTCAGCTATAGGAAGGCACGGGCAGAAGGATCAGTGATTTAAGATCAACCCGAACTGCACAAGCTTATCTCAAAACAAAACCAACCAGCCAACAAACAAAAAAGAAATTATAATGCAAGAGATAATCTGGCCTATGGATATAGGTTAATGTTGGAAGTCTTACCTAGCAGGCAGGAGACTGTAGGTTCAATGTACAGTATACAAACAAACAAGCAAGAAACCCCTCTGCAAATCCCCCCAAGTAACAGCAGCAAACAGCAACAGCCTGCAGCTCTCTGCCCAGGAATCCAAATGTTTTATCTGTAACAAACAGCCCAGAAATCACCATGATTTTCACTGTGGAGACTCCTTTGGAGCTCTGGAGTTAATATGAAGATTATTTTAAATGGAAGATATTAAAGATACAGTAGATACAGGAGGAAAAATCTCGAGGCTTGGCTTATCTGACGGAAGCAGGAACTTCTGGGAACTGTGGCTACTATAAATCTCTTCAGGGGAGTTTCTGGCCAAGAAGGAAAGACCGCATACACCTGCATAAACAGACATTATCTCACACATTCTTATAGCCCCCTAGTTGGCCGGAAACCCATTCATCTTTCCTGAAGAAGCTCATTTGTTTGCCCTGTAAGAGCCTTTCTCCATCAGTCTCCCGCCTACCTGTGAGGCATCCACAACTCTAACTTTAAGCAGTTATTGAACCTGCCACTTCCTTTTTATATAGAAAGAAAATGTTTCTTTTCTTTCTTTTCCTTTTTTTTTTTCTTTTTTAGAGAAAAGATCTCATGTAGCCCAGGTTGGCATTGAATGCCTTATGTAGCTGAGGAGTTTTTCTGCCTCTTTTCTTTCTTTCTTTCTCTCTTTCTTTCTTTCTTTCTTCCTCTTTCTTTCTTTCTTTCTTTCTTTCTTTCTTTCTTTCTTTCTTTCTTTCTTTCTCTTTTGGCTTTTTTTTGAGACAGGATTTTATGTGTGTTTATGTGTGTGTGTGTGTGTGTGTGTGTGTGTGTGTGTGTGTGTGTGTAATCCTGGCTGTCCTGGAACTTGCTCTGTAGACTAGGCTGGCCTAGAACTCACAGAGATCCACCTGCCTCTGCCTCCTGAGTGCTGGGATTAAAGGTGCACACTTGCACTGCCCAGCTCCTGCCTCATTTTCAAAGTTCTGGGATAATAGGTGTAGGACACTAAATTTGCTTGGAAATATTCCACCCCCACCCCATTAATCTGACTTTTGTTAATTTAACTTGCAGTCTCTAGGTACTTCATAGAGGACCACAGAGAACATGTTTTTCTCTTATAGGAAAGTTAGACCTGGCCACAAGCCAGACTGCTGTCTCTAGTAATAGTCCAGGAAACCAAACAATATCTCTCATCTAAGCTTCAGAATGGCTAGAACCTAGCAACAGGCAGATACCTTAATTTTGTAGTTCCATTTTGGGATCACCCAGAGAAAGCCAAATATGTACCCCTTATCGTTACATAGGATGCTTTGCTCTGAGTCTGTCTTACTGTAGCTTCTCCATGCTCAGCGCCTATAGTCAGGGCACACATGAATTTCTCATTTGTTCCCTAAGTTTTCTCTTTCTCGCTCTAAACTTTTGCCAAAACACAAGCTAACTGCCTTGGTACAGTTAGCCTCAGAACTACTTTTGCTCTTCTTATTTGATTGCTCTTTATTTATTTTCACACTCATGAATTTCATTCCCACAATTTAGAAATATTTTTGGAACACCTTAAAGAGTAAAATAAATATTTACTTGTTATGATGCTTTCTATGTAGTTTCTATTTCTTTTAGCTCTTGACTGAGGTTTGGGAATTTTTGCTGGTGTTAGTACAAAAACTCTTATTTCAAGCAAATCAATCTTAAAAAACAGCAGGGAGATCAATAAGAAATATCTGCAAATAGGCCTCCTATTCTCTCAGTTTCTGAGGAGTCAGTCTCAATGCATCTCCATTGTATTTGTGCTGAATTTGGTTGTAAAGGAGATGAGAAAATCCAAATATAGAAACATTTCTCTGTGAGATTCAAGTGCTAAATTTTCTCATCCTTTACCTCCTCTTCCCCTTCCTCTTCCTCTTCCTCTTCCTCATTTTCCTCTTCTTGCTCTTCTCTTCCTTCTTCTCCTCCTCCTTTGAGAGTCTCTCTTTGTGGCTCTAGCTCTCCTGGGACTTGCTGTATAGACCAGGGTGGCCTTCAAGTCATAAAGATCCACTTGTGCCCCATTTGTGTCTGCCACGCCAGTGCTGGGATTAAAGGCATGCTCCTTTATTCTTTATTCAAGAAAGTCAAGCCTCAGAAATTTTGTCAATTTTTAAATTCAAAGCAACATTTGTAAATCTTCTCTGTCCCTAAGTGCACACATGGCCTCTGTCATTACCACTGAAAAGAAAACAGAGTAAATCTCAAGCTAATTAATGCTGTGACAATTGAAATGTCATAAGAGGCTGGAGACATAGCTCAGTGGTTGAATGTGTTTCTCCCATGAGCCAGGCCCTGGGTTTATCTTTTATACTGAGAAAGAAAGAGAGAGACAGAGACAGACAGAGAGAGACAGAAACAGCAAACCATTACACACTAGATGGATTGAAATTTTACAAAAAGGTTTATTTGTATTTTAAATTGTGTGTGTGTGTGTGTGTGTGTGTGTACTCAAAGAGGTCACAAGAGAGCATTCGATCTCTAGGAACTGAAGTTATAGATGGTTGTGAGCTGTGCCAGACATGGGTACTGGAAAATGAATTAGTGTCCTCTGGGAAAGCAACATTCACTCTTAACTGCCATCTCTTCAGCCCCTAGTTTAACATTTTTTCTTATGTTCAGTGTCACAATATTGGGAAAGAACCCTTTCCGGCTGCCCTCAGTCTCAGCGATTTCTCCTTCCTTTTTCTCCCCCCCCACTTTCTCTCTGGTTTTTTGTTTGTTTGTTTTTCTTTTTTTGAGATATGTTGTATGTATCCCCGGTTGGCTCGAAACTTGACACGTGGACTAAGCTAGATTCACAGTAATCTACCGCATTCCAAGTGCTACAATTAAGGATGACCATCAGCCATTCTTTGAAAAAAAAAATTATCTATTATCTTACATACATGGATGTTTTGTATGCATGCTTGCCTGTGTGCCACATGCATGCCTGGTGCCAGAGGAGCCCCAAAGAGGGCCTCAAATCTTTTGGGACTGGAGCCACATATGACGTGAGTCAGCACGTGTGATCTGAACCAGAATCTTCCAGAAGAGCAGCCTGTGCTCTCAACTGCTGAGCCATCTCTTCAGCACCTGCTTCAGTCACTCCTCAGTGGAGCTATTGCGGATAGACTTGACCATTGAACTGGAGTTGGAAGGTAAGCAACAGGCATGGCTAGAAAACATGGGAAATGTCTCTGGGAATATGGTATGGCTGATGAAGTACTTTCAGAGTGTGCATCACACCTGGGGTGATGTCTCCTTGCTGAAACCCTGACACACAGAGGCAGAAGCAGGAAGGACGAGAAGTTCAAAGTCATCCTCTGCTAGCATACAGGTTTGGGGCCAGCTAGGAATACAGGCTAATGGTAGTAATTGGTCACCTACTTCTGGTGCCCTGGTCACATGCAGGTTCCATTAGAGGAGATCACTCACGTTCTGACTGCTGTCCTTTTCTATGCCATCCCCATGGTTGTGAAGCTCAGAAGGCTGCATCATTTGTGATAAAGCTAATTAGGGGAGGGCGGTGGAGTGCACAGCCCTGAAAAATATTCCTGTTTTCTTATGAGTTCATCCGGCGTATGAATGTGCACGTCTGCTTTTAAAGTCATGGGAATTACCACCTTAAGCAGTTGATCTCTCTCTCTCTGGTGTAAAGCATAGCTGCTTGTCTCTGTCATCACAATGTGAGGCCGACCATAGTTCAGCCAGCGCACACAGCTTTACTGAAGGGTTTCAGCCTGATTCCCAGTTTCCTCAGGCCCAGTGCTTTAAGGAATTAGCAGCTTATGTGTACACAGTACAGAAAGGGGCTTTGTTTGAGGCTTAGAAGGCAATAGCTTATGTATCTTTGAAATGGCCAGAATATTTGAATAAACGAGTTTTACAGGAACTTGCTAAAGTAAAATATCAGAGGCACCCAGAGCAACAGTAGCAGCTTGGAGAGACTCTAACGGTCCCTCTTTAATTTTGGGCCTGATACCTGGCAACATTTGGAGCTATAAATAGAGTGTGTGTGGGAAGCCAAAGAGATATCCTGCTGCTGTCTGAATACATTGAATGAGAAGGACTTTGGAAAGAAGAAGGAAAAAAATCCCATTTAGAAATGAATTAGGGGTTCATTGTGCTGAAGGTTTTGTAATTAAAACATGCTTAATAGGGTTTGCAGGATGTCTTGAAACTGTGAGAGGGGCTGTGGAAATCTGCTTAATCTCTCTACCATTAAAACGGGATTTAAAGCCCCGGGACCCAAGGCTGTAAACTTAGGGAAAGAAACCATGTATCCTCTTTCAGGTTTATTCAATGCTCAATTCTCCAGCGTGGGGTGGGTGGGGGAGGGTTGCAGAGGGGTTCGCACAAAGAAGACAGAGAGCGTTGAAATGTTGCCAACTGGGTCAAGGAGAGGATGTTATTAGAATTGGTAAAGTTTAACTGATAGCCAAAGAGCAAAACCGCCTTATGGGGACGGTTAAACGTGTTGCTCGGCAAATAAAATGAAATCTCTGCCTCCTTCACAATTGGTTCTTATGTCTCTCATAGATCTCTTGATCAAATATAGAGGATTTTGGGGGTTGGAGCGATGGTTAAGTACACTTGCTGCTCTTCCGGAGCACCGCAGTTTGATTTTCAGCACCCACTTCAGCTGACTCACCACCGTCTGTAACTACAACTTCTTCCAGGGGGTCTGATGCCTCCGACATCTGAGGCTGCTTGGACATATCCACATGCAGACGTACACCTACACATAATTAAAAATAAATCTTGGACTCTGCAAACGGTTTGAAAGTGTTACAGGTTAAATTCTACATGGTTAGAAAAGATCCCTGCCACTCTGTTGCATAACAGCCCAGAAAATTCAAGATGGTATGGAGGCAGAAATAACAATGCTTGGTACACGAATCCTCTGTCTGCGTACCTGAAGGTAAAGAGCACAGAAAGAAAAAGTGATGCAGGCAAGGCTCAGCCCTCAACCTTCTTGCCATTGACTTCATGATCTCCAAAACCACTGTTGCGCTTTTTGTCAAGGTGGCAATTACCTGAGAGAAACCATCCAAAAAGGAGAAATAGGGGCTGAAGGGGTGGCTCATTGCCTAAGAGTGCTTGCTGATCTTCTAGAGGACTGGAGTTTGGCTCCCAGGACTCATACTGGACAGCCACTACTTGTAAATCTAACCCTAGGAGCTCTGACACTTTCTTCTGGCCTCCTAGAGCACCCCAAACATGTATGTACACACACACACACACACACACCCTGCAAACTACAGATAAATAAAAACGTAAAGAAGGGAGGACTGGTTTTCTTATGGTGTCAGAGTTTTCATCATACTCACATGGCTGTCTGTCTCAGGACCTGTGATTAGGGAGCATGGTGAAGGGCAGGTAGAGCAGACATGCTCATCTCCTGGCAAACAGGGTCAGGAAGGGGACAGGACCAGGATGCATTTTTTTTCAGAGGCACATCACTAATGACCTGGTTTTTCCTGGTTCCTACCATGTGTTAAGAGTGCCATCATCTCTGGTTCAGCAGTTAAGTGTGCATACTCTTTTTAAAGAAGACCCAAGCTTGATTTCCCAGGACGTATGTTGGGTGTGAGTGCACGTGTCCTTGGAAGCAAGAGGCATGGGATATCCTGGAACAGGAGTTAGAAGTGATAGTAAGGTGCCTGACTTGGGTGCTGGGAACTGAGCTTACGCTTTTCTGCAACAGCACTTCCCACTTTTAAACACTAAGCCCTCTCTTGGCCTTCATTACAATTTTAGCATATGTGCTATCCACACGAGCAAAGCACAATGGTTCTTAAATGTCATTCTGAACCAGTACAACACAGCAAACAACTGATTATAAGCCCAGATGTTGAGGTCCAGTGTCATAACAGGCTCAGAAACAATACTGGTGGACTTAAAAGTCTGAGAGACATTTATTTAGTGTGTGGAGTGTGTTATTTTGTTAGTGTATATACAAACTGCTCATGTCCTCCAGAGGATTTTCATTGTTTTCCCTAAATTACTGTTTTTTTTAAATCAATTTATTAAAACCATCGTTTTCTTAAAAAAAGTGCCATAATCTTATAAATCCATGAAGACACCGTGACCAAGACCACTTGTAGAAGAAAGAGTTTATTTGGAGCTTACAGTTTCACGGACTTAGAGTCTATGTCCATCATGGAGGAGAGCATGGCAGCAGGCAGGCAGGCATGGTGCTGGAGCAGTAGCTGGAAATTCATACCTTGAGACACAACTATCAGGAAGAGAGAGAGAGAGAGAGAGAGAGAGAGAGAGAGAGAGAGAGCGCATGTGAGAGAGCGCTAAGTGCTAACTGGGGATAGTGTAGGATTTTGAAACCTTAAAGCCCACCCTTAGGGCCATATTCTCTCAATCCTTCCCAAACAGTTCCATCAACTGGGGATCGAGCATTCAAATATGTGAGCGTATGGGGGCCATTCTTATTAAAACCATCACAGAATCAATCCATTGGTAATGTCAAAGTCCCCAGGGGCTTTCCCAAAAGAGCTGCAACACAGTCCTTAACACAGAATCATTGAGTGATGTTTCTTATTCAAATATCTTCGTCTTCTGAAGGTGCTGAGCAAGAAGGATCCCTTCCAAGGGCTTAGTGTGGTGTTGGTACTTAAGCACTCTTAACTGCCTCTCTTCCTTTGGAATAGTAAGAGACACTATTGTAGTCCAGGCTTGCCTGGACACGTACCATGTAGCTCAAGCTGGCCTCAAACTCACAGTGATGCTTTTGCCTCAGTGTACCATCTATTGGCATTATAGGAACAACACCATTAGTTCACAATTTTTTATCAGATGAATTAATTCAACTAACTCTTTTCTGCCTTATTATTTTAATTTTACTTTAATGTCAAGTGAGGGACGAAGAATAGTATTCTACCTTCCAAGTGAAAACTTCTAGTCTCAAGTGTAAGAGTAAACTTAAGTATACCAAAGTCTTAACCATTTTTTAAAATTTACTAATTTTGTTTCTTTTTTTTATAATTTTCTTATTTTTACTTACTTTGCTTATTCTTATTTTATGTGTATGAGTGCTTTGCCTGCATGCACTTATATGTACTACATGTGTGCCTGGTATCCATGAGGTCAGAAGAAGACCTCATGGATCAAATGCTTCAGTGTAAGGCCTCAAACGCAAAGAAAGCTAGAGGGAAACATATGCAAAACATTTCAAGTTATAGACATATAACTTGTACTTTTTCCCCCCCAAAGTACAAAAATAAACTTCATTTTGTAAAATATAATTTCGGAAAGAGATTTGCTGTAGTTTGAATGAAAATGATCCCCATGGGCTCATATATTTGAATGCTTGGTCCCTAGTTAATGGAACTGTTTGGGAAGGATTAGGAGGTGTGGCCTCATTGGAGGAGCTGCCCCTCTCCCCAAACCCAACGTTCCCAGTCTCTCTCTGCCTCATGGCTGTAGATCAGACATAAGCTCTCAGCTAGTGCTTTGACAGTGTCTGCTTGGCTGCTGCTATGCTCTCTGTCCCACCAAGACAGCCATGGTCTCACTCCTTAAACTGTAATTCCCATTAAACTGCTTCCGGAAGTTTCCTTCCTCACAGTGGTTCTTCAGAGTGACATAAGTGTAACTAAGATAGGAGCACAGGCTAGAAATTTTCGAAAACAGAAACCAAAACTCCAGTAGCATAGAAAAATAACCCAAGTATTGACAAAGAAGATTGAATGCAATGGAAAAGGTTTTGTACAGAAAAGGAAAGTGAAGAGTGAAGAGACAACCTACATAATGACGAAAAAAAAGTCTTGCCTGTTATGCAATGGAAATGATACATGGAATCTATAGAGAACTCCAAAACACAACACAACACACACACACACACACACACACACACAACTGGGCTAATGAATTGAAAAGGCAAGTCTCAAAGAAAAAAAAAAAAGCACAAAAACATTCAACATTCTTGGAGTGTCATTTAGCCCAGGTTGGCCTCAAAATTCTTATATAGCTAAGGGTAACCTTGAACTTCTGACCCTCTAGCTTTCACTTCCCAAGGATTGGGGTTCTAGGCATGAAGTACCAAGCCTGGCTTTCTTCTCTTTCATGTCTCATTTTTCAGTTTTCTTCTTTCTTTCTTTTTTTTTCTTTTTGGGCAGAACATCATGATGGCAGAAATAAATGGTAAAACAAGTACTTTATTTGATGTTCAGGAAACAGACTGGGGAACTCAGGAAGAGACCAGAGAAAAACATAGCCTTCGAGTCTGCCTGCAGAGACCTACTTCTTCCAGCTATGCAGCATCTCTTAATGATGTCATCATATTACAAATCCTTCGGGAGACTGCTCCGTTAGCCAGGTCAGAGCCCTTATGATCTAACAGTCTCTGGAAACATCTTCACAGATACACCGGGAAGAGTAGCTTACTAGCCCTGTAGCTGTTTCTTAATCCAATTAGTCAACAACTGAGATGAACGCTATACTTCAGCTTGGCTTTCCTTGTTCCTTTGAAATAAAAGGGATTTTGGGGAGGACTTCTAATGTTCTGGTGCACATTTTTTTTTTTTTTAATTCTTAATGAATGAGGAAGAGTCAGAATGTCCCTCTGTTTATTTCTACGAAGGGGGTGGGGGAGATTTTCAATTCCTAAGCCCAACACAGGTGATTTTTTTTTTCTCTCCTCATCTCGATAGCTGAAAACCGCCAGCTTTAAACCATCCAAGCATTTCAATCAGGACTCATTTTTCATGGAGCTGAAACTATTGGTTTTCTTACAAAACTTTTTCAACTGAAAGACTTTTTTTTTTTTCCTTTTATAGCAATAGCAGTTCACAAATCCATAGATTTATTTAAGCACAAGGACAGTGCTAAGAATACAATACTAAATTATAATGAAAACAGAGGCTTGCACCTAAGTTGTTGATGCTTATCTCACTGTGGCTCACTTTAACAGGATCTTGAATGCCCTCGGAGATTAGGCCATCTTGAGGTTTAGGAAAGATGCTCCCCTCCTCCTTTATTTGTCACTTTATAGTTGTAATAATATCTTTTAGAATTACATTTATTTATTATTTAGTGTGTGTATGTGTGTTTGTGTGCATGTGCTACAACACATTTGTGGAGGTCAGAGGACAACTTGTAAGAGTCAGTTCTGTCCTTCCACTATGTGGGTCCAAGAGTTCAAACTCAGGTTGTCAATTGTGGCATCAAGTGCCTTAATCCATTTAGCAATCTCACTGGTCCCCTAAGAGTACCTTGATCATTACTTCTCTTTCCTTCCTTCCTTCCTTCCTTCCTTCCTTCCTTCCTTCCTTCCTTCCTTCCTTCCTTCCTTCCTTCCTCCCTCCCTCCCTCCCTCCCTCCCTCCCTCCCTTCTTTCTTTCTTTCTTTCTTTCTTTCTTTCTTTCTTTCTTTCTTTCTTTCTTTCTTTCTTTCTTTTTCTTTTCTTTTATTTCTTTCTTTCTTTTTTATTTTTTTGAGACAGGGTTTCTCTGTGTAGCCTTCCTTGTCCTGAACTTGCTTTGTAGACCAGTTTGAGACCAGGTTGGCCTTGAACACACAGACTCTGCCTGCCACTGCCTCCTGGAGTGTGGGGATTAAAGGTCTGTACCACTAAGAGCTGTTCTGCTCTGCCAAGATTGGGTAGTGAAGGTGACCTCAACACAGTATGTGAATGTCTGCATAAGTGAGTTATAGAAGCAAAAACAAAAACAAAAAACAAAACAAAAAACAATTAGTCAAACCATAACAAAGAAGATGGTCACAGTTGTACATTTCTGGTTGGGGATCACTGAGTCAGGATTATGGGAAATTTTACCTTCCAGGGCCTAAAGTCAGAGATAAATGGCTAATGGATACCAAGATGGATATTTAGCATAAAATGGAGTTTCTTTAGCCATCATAGTCATATGCTTGTAGTCCCACTTGGGAAGAGACAGGAACAGAAGTCATTCTTGTCTACATAGTGAGCTTGAAACCAGCCTGGGCTACATAAAAACTCCACCCCAAAGGAAAACTCTACCCTGAAAAGAAAGCAGTCACATTGGATAATGAATAATAATAATAATAATAATAATAATAATAATAATAATAATAATAATTTTAACCTATTTAACTCTTAAAGACTCCATTTTCAGATGTAGCCACACTGTCAGGTGCTGAGTATTAGAACTTCAACATGTGAATTTTTTATGAGTGCCACCTAGCCTATAACACACTCCTAAAGTAGGATAAATAAAGGGGGCGGATTAGAAATTATCAATGATTAAACATTTAGAGGAAGGGCTTTGCAGAGCTAAGACTTACACGTAAGAGAAAAATTGGAATTTGTTTTAGTGTTTGTATCCATGAGTGCACAAACCTAAACCACAAAGCTTAGGGAGAAAGCCAAGTTATAAACTACTTGCAGACGTGCAGATCTGAGTTTGAGCCCCAAAACTCACATTAAAAAAAAAAAAAAGCCAGATGTAGTGATAGACGCTTGTAGTCTCAGCACTAGGAAGTTGGAGATAGTAGGATTCCTGAGGTTTTCTGGTCAGGCCACGGCTGCTTGGTGAATTCCTGGCCACTGAGAGACCCCTGTCTCAAAAAAATAATCAAAGGTGGACAATCCCTGAGGAACCACCCCCGAGGTCTTCTTCTGGCTTAAAGAAGACTTGTGCACACATATACCTTCACACACACAAGCACACAGCATGATTTAAAATGTAAATATGGATGTCTGTGGTTTTTAAAGTCGAGTAGGGTATAGTACACACATTTTCTTCTTTAACTCCCCTCCAACCCAAACAAAGAGAAAAGGAGAAGGAAGCAAGCACACAGAACCAGAGGAAGCCAGTCTTGGAGACCTCAGCAGCGAAAGACAGTACACTCAAAACTAGAGAAAACAAATGAGTTGAAACATTCAGCTGACCCAATGGAGGAACTGGGAGGCTGTGGCCAGGAGAGGAGAACGTATCATGTTGCTGAGACAAAAATCAAGAAGTGGATAGGAGGTTGTGGAAGCTAATGATTCTGTGACAGGATCCTAGAATGGAGGGAGCCACCCGAGGGAGTTCCTGAGCTGTGGACAGGGTATCCCTAGAATTTTCAGGTAAACACTGGTCAGCATAGACTTGAGACAAGTGATGCCAGGCTGGAGAGATGTCTACTAAAGGACCAGAGGGAGATGTATGGGACATATACAAGGGCCAGAGAAAGACTATCTTAACAGCCAGACCAAGACTCATGGGACATTAGGGACAATACTAAGAAGGACTTTGTTTTGGCAATGGGGAATAATTAATCCTAGACTAATCATGGCTCTCATAATTTCTAATAAATTAATAAACAAGAATAAAAATAAAAACCAATACCAAAAAGGAGCCATCATTTTTCAAAAAGTTTAACTGTATCCAAGAAGGAGATCAAGAATAAAATGATGAATAATGAGAAAAATCTATCAGTGGACCTGAAGTTAAAAAAAAACAAAACTGATAACAAAACTGCTTTCTTCTGGGGCAGAAAAAGGATGGTAAAGCAGCTGTTACTACCTTGCATGTGGTGAAAAACTCCAAGAAAGGCATAAGTACCACAGTTTTCTTTTCTTTTAGGGGGTCGAGGAGACAGGATTGTCCTTTGTAGCACAGGCTATCCTCAACTGACAGTCCTCTTGTCTCTGCTTTCTGAGTGTTGAGAGTACAGGGGTGAGTCATCACACTTTAGCAAAGGTAGTGTTTAAAAAGCAATTTATTGTTTCATACTTTCATACATATATCATGCACTTTTATCATATCCATTTCCTGCCAGTGAACATCTCATATCCTTCCAAAACACAGTTTTATAAAAACTCAAAGTGATATTTCACTGATAGAAATAATAACATCATAATAATATTCAAGTGATTTTCATTTGTGGATGTATGTTTGTGTTGTGGGTCTGTGTGAGCATGCAGAGCCAGAGATTGGTGTCAGGTGTCTCCTTTATACTTGCAACCTTATTTTTTGAGACAGGGTTTCATTGAACCCGGAGCTCAGTGTTTCAGATGGCTGGGTGAAAGAACAGCCCACAATCCACCTGTCCCCACCCTTGAGGGATAGAGTTATAGGTGCATTGCCATGACTAGATTTTATGTAGGTTTTGGAGTTCTGAACCCAGGTCCTTATGCTCACAAAGCAAACACTTTATGCACAGAACCAGCTGCCAAGCCCCAATTTGATTTCAATAACCAGAAATGTGAAGCCATCCACACGCCCACAAACAAGAATACTGTAGGTAGATCGACATATTCATATAATGAAGTACTGCTCAGCATAAAGGTGTGGCCTGGGGATAGATGCATGCGGTAACATTAACCAAACCTCAAAATAAATGTGTTGAGAGAAAAAAGGAAAAAAAAAAAAACAGACAGAAGAAAATAGGAAAGAAATTCATCTACAGTGATGGAGAGATACTGAGCAGTTGCCTAGAGACGGCAATGAACTAGGTTCCCAAGGTTATACAGAATCCTTCTTCGGATGAAATTGTACATTATCTTGAGTTCTGAATTTGGTTTCATGAGGGTACATATTTGTCAAAACTTATGAAATTGTTTCCTTTAAAACAAGCCAATTACATTTTTTTTTTTAAGTTGTGATCATTGACAGGAGTTCAAGCTCTTGGATGGGTCTCTTTGGGAAGCTGTTACATGCTAACCTGTACTTGTATTTAATTTGTGCTCTAAAATCCTGAGGTGTGATCGCTGTATCAATGACTTGCTTTGACATCATGTTTTTCTCCTCACAGATTTTTGTTTGTGTTTTCTGAGACAGAGACCCATGTAGCCCAGCTAGCCTCCAATCTTTACTTATGATCCTGCAGCTTTTAATTCCCAAATCTTGAGATTATAGGTGTATAACAGGCCTGATTTATGTGGTGTTGGGAATAACCCCAGGGCATTGTGCATGCTAAGCAGGCATTCTGCTATCTGAACTACATCTCCATCCCAAGCCACAGAATTATTATTTTTTCTTTGAGACAAGCTCTCTCAGTGTAGCCCTGGCTGTCCTGGAACTTGCTGTGTAGCCCAGGCTAACCTTAAACTCGAGACACAGAGGCAGAGATACAGAGATTTTTCTGCCTCTGCCTAAGTGCTGGGAGTAAATGCATGTACCACTACACCTCCACAGCCCGTTGATAAATAACCTGTGTCTTCAACTTCATTTGCAGTGAGTCTTATTCTTCCACACAGTACTCTTGAGCCTCTACAGCCTGATACGATGTCTAGACAGCAAGATATTAGATTTAGAGCTCCAGGTCAAAGGAAAGAGAACGGACAAGGGGAAACATCCTTGCTGAACCTGCAGCAATTAAAATGCTGCGTGGTCCTCGCAACGTGAGGATCTCTCATTAGTTTGGGGCGGTTATGTTGTACTCTGCAATGGGGTGACTGTCCGCACCAGGAAATCTTCCAGCTCTTCTGCAGATGATTTAACTTCACAGCTTCCGTGCGGAGGAGAGGCACAATGATCAGGACTTGCTGATTACCAACAAGGTCGGCAACAGATCTTTTAATCTTTGTTATATATAATTCAGGAGACAAGTAGGAGCGCTTCCTCTCCAGAGCTGCCGTGAACCTCTGGTGTCTGGCTGCTCAAGGTGTAGTTAGGAGGGCTCAGCCTTACCTAAAAGCTTATTAGCAATTCAGAATCCCCAGCTTCTCCCAGACATGCTGGATCTGGATCTGCATTTTAACAAGGCCTCTTGGTGATTGGTATGTACATTTGAGAAAAATCTGTCTAAAGGGGTCTCCTTAGCCTCACTGTTTAAATACTGCTGTGACTTTGAGAAAGTAACTTCACTCTTCTAAGTATTAACAAGCAGCAGGAGTGGAAATGGAAGTAGAAGCCGCTTTACAGTGCTGGGAAGATGTGGTTAGATAAGCCTTGGGAAGCCTTACACGCCTGGCTGCTTGGCTGCTTGGCTGCTTGGCTGCTATAATTATTATTTTAAACCGGGCGCAGTGGAGCACCCCTGTAATCCCAGCATTTGGTGAGGCAGAGGCAGGCAGATCTCTGGGAGTTCAAGGCCAGCCTGGTCTACAAAGTGAGTCTAGGACAGCCAAGGCTACACAGAGAAACCTTGTCTCAAATATATATATATTTATAATAATTGGGAAGGAAAAAAAAATCTCGTTTTAGTGATAAATTAGTGACAGATTCTGGGATCCCCTGAGACACGGGCCTCTGGGTATGCCTGTTGTGAATTATCTTGAATTCATTAGCTGAGGTGGGAAGACCCATGTTAATTGTGGGTCTCCATTCCTGAGGCAGGACACCATGTGTACATGTAAATGGGGTGGGGGAAGGAGCTGAGCAGCAGTTTGCTGTCATTGTTTTTCTTCTGACTGCAGACAGTGCAGCGAGGTGCTTCAGGCTCCTACCGCCATGATGTCTCTCTGCTGTCCTAGACTGTATCTGGACCTTCGAGCCACGTGGAACCCTCTCTCTCCTGAGCTGCTTTTATCAGGACAAGAGAAATTAAACTAAAGCATCACCTCTTGTATCTTCTTCCACCTAGTTTACTTATGTGTTGACCAGGCTGACAGAGACATTATTCTAAAAGAGGCAAAGAAATACTTGAACCAAGGTCAGATTCGGAACGGGAAAGAGTGACAGGGGATGTCTTAATTGTCATGCACTGTCATAATAAAATGCCATAGTCTGAGCAATTGGAATAACAGAAATGTGGTCTTTTTCAGGTCTGGACTATGTAAGTCTGAGATCAGAAAGTCCTCTCTCTTTCTCCCCACTCCTCTTCTTTGTCCCCCATTCTCCCTCCTCTTCTATGCCTCAAATACCACCATGAGGCCATACCCACTTACCTTTATGACTTAATCTAGTCAAATGAGTACCCAAAGTTCCCATTACCAAACAGCATCATGCTGAGAGACTAAGAATTTTAACATATGAGGCCAAAAGCGATGGCATACACTTGTAACCCCAGAGCTCAGGAAGCAAAGTCAGGATGATTAGAAAATTGAGGCTAGCCTGGACTACATAGTAGGCCCATATCATAAATAGACAAAAATCCAAAGTCACCAAAACATCAGCACTTGAATTTTAGAACACAAACAGTCAACTACAGAGAATACATTTGTTGATAATGTCTTTACTATATTTTTCTATTCATGATAATTTTGGCATTTAGACTTTAAACAACATGAAATTAGGTGATGATGAATTTCTTTCTAGAGAAGCACTCTCAAATAAATGTTCAGGAGTGCCTGGAGCTGTCCAGACATTTGTGACACTGATGGATTCTGGAGCCTGCATTGGCATGACTCCTTTGCAGTTTGATGGGACTGGCCTAATTATGTAGTGATAAAAGACCATGAATAAGGCAATTTATAAAAGTAAGTGTTTAGCTGGATACACAGTTCTGGAGGGTTCGAATCTGTTTTGGCTGAACAAAGTCATGGGTGCAGGAATAGCTGAGAGCTCCCAGCTGGAACTGCAAGTGGGAGGCAGATACCTGGGGATGGCAGAGGGTTTTGAAGCCTCAAAGTCCATCGCTAAGGACACAGCTCCTCCAACTCCACACTTCCTAATCTTTTCCAAACAGTTCCACCAACTGCAGATTAGTTTTCAAACATGGCTCATGGGGGCCATTAGTCATGCAATGGAATACATGTTTCTCTCAGATTCTCTAGCTCTGCTTTGTATTGTAATTTCTCTTATGTTAGTATTTCCTCTTTGAAACTTTTGGGATTACATGTCACAGGCCTCTTGTCAAATTACCTGGAATGCTTCTGTGAATATCTTAGAAAGTGGTGTTGCTTTTCCACAAAACTTCAATATCATCATCAAACAGATGTATTATCATTGGTGTGAAACTTTAATCTACAAACCCCTCTCAGGTCTCAACAACTGTTCAGTAATGTCTCTCACAGGACATCAGAATCGTCTATTCAGCTCACCCTTTCCTTCTCTTTCACTTGTGGTCCAGGACTTAGTTGTGATACCTCTTTGCTTTTCTATCACTAGCGTTTTTTTTTTTTTTTTTTTTTTTTTTTTTTTTTTTTTTTTAGTTTTTCTTATCTTATTAAACAACTTATTATACCAATGTCTGTTGAATGTTATTTTCTGATAATTGTTACATTTTGTTTATTGCATGGGTGGGCATGTATGTGTAACACACACTTGTGGAGTTAAAAGCACTTTTTGTTTCTTCAGAGGATCCATTTACAGAAAAGTGAAAATGATCTTAAAATTAGGTTGAAGCAAAAGACTCTGGATTTATTTTATAGAGGGAAATATCCTCTCATATTTATTAAGTTTTTCAACTAGGTTAGTGTGATTTCAGATATTTGTTTTATATGTTGTGTTATAATCCAGTGCAATTTCATCTTTTTGCTTGAATTGTCTCTGCTTTGGATTTTGGGATCTCTTTCATGACTTCTCTGTCCCAACTTAAGGTGGGCCTTCCTTCCTTCCTTCTTTCCTTCCTTCCTTCCTTCCTTCCTTCCTTCCTTCCTTCCTTCCTTCCTTCCTTCCTTCCTTCCTTCCTTCTTTCTTTCTTCCTTTCCTTCCTTCCTTTCTTTCTTTCCTTGTTTTTTTCTTTCCTTCTCTCTCTCTCTCTCTTTCTTCCTTTCTTTTGCTCTTCCTTATGTTTTGATACTACAACATACTCCAGGCTCATCTTGTGTGTTTTCTACCCCAGACTTTGAAGGGGCTTTTTTTCCAAGGAGGGTTGATTCCTTATATTAGAGCTAGGTGTTAGAAATCAGGATCTGAGTCTCCATGTGTTCTTGTTGCTATGGGGATATTGTTACTTAGACCTTCCCATCTGATAAAGCACAAACATATAAAAATTATCTATACTTAAATGTATGTAAGTGTGCATAAATAAAAGACTATATTTACATAGTTAAACATGTATATAGCCTTTGCATATATATATTTGTAAATAACTCTATTATAAACCATCCATATATCTATCAAGCTAAACAAATTAATACTAAATGGATTGTTCAAGACAACTAATCCCAATTTTATATTAGTAAATAAATAATTACATATTCAAGATATACAACATGATTTTTGCAAACAGTTTTTCTTATTAAACATTAAGTTAGTAATGTAATATTATTAACTATAGTCAGCATAGTACACTCTGAGGTCCTAGAACTTATTGTGTAATTGAAAGTTTGTACTTTTTGGCTGGTATCTTCTTGAGTTCCTTCACTCTTTAAGCTCTTCATCTCCATTCTACTCTCTGCGTTTATGAGTTGGATTTCTAAAATTATTATTATAAATGTGTATGTGTGTGTGTTCAAGAATTAGTCCTCACCGTCAACCTTGCTAAGGTAAAGTCTCTCTTGTTTCTGCTACAGTGCATACTCTCGGTTAGCTGGTCCACGAGCTTCCGGGTGATTCTCCTGTTTCCACCTCCCATCTCACGGCATGGGCGCTGGGATGACAGATGCACACTGGCTTTTTATGTGGGTTTCAGGGATCTAACTTGGTTATTGGGCTTGTACAACAAGCACTTTTACCTTCTGAACTATCTCACTGGCCTATGACTTTTTTTTTTTTTTTTTTTTTTTTAGGGAATGAAATTTTAAAAAAATTTCCTTCAGAGTCCTAAATGAATTTTCTTAAAAATCTCACAGATTTAGCCTGGTGTGGTGTGGCACACGCCTGTAATCCCAGCACTCGGTCTCTGTGAGTTTGAGGCCCGGATGGTCTACAAATCGAGCTCAGGACAGCCAAAGCTACACAGAGAAACCCTGTCTCAAACAACAACAACAACAACAAAAAACCAACCAACCAAACAACCATTCAAAAAAACCAAACCCCTCACAGACTTATCTGTATATAAATTAATTTTACTGTTGTTCATAAAAAGATACAGAAAAAAATCTGTACATGTGAACAGGTGAATGAAATGTAATATTGTGATGGCTAGTTTTGTCAGCTCGACACTGTTGGAATCACAGGGGAAGGCAGTCCCAGTGAGAAGCTGTCTAGATAGGTTTGGCCTGTGGGCAATCTGTGGTGTGTTGTTTTGATTACTTCAGTTGATATGGGAAGCACTATTTCCTGGGTTTGTGTGCTGTACTGAATGGAAAAAGAGGAAGTGAGCTGAGGGAAGCATGCATGCATACACTACTCTCTTCTTCTGACTGCAGATGTCATGTGAACAGTTCTCTCAAGCAGTTCTTGCTGTGACTTATTTGGTGTCATGAAGTGCATCCTGGAGTTTTGAGGTAAATAAGCCATTCTCTGTCCCTGGTAAGTTGTTTCTGTCAGGTATTTTTTTCACAGCAACAGGAACGGTAAGTAGGACACACCCACACACACATGCATGCACACACACAATGTGGGACTTTATTCAACCCTAAAAGAAAGAATTCTCACCATGCATAACACGTTGAAAGAAACTGAGGCAGGAGGATTGCTGTGAGTTTGAGGTCAAGCTGGGCTGCATAATAAGAATTTTCTTCAAAAAGAAAGGAAGAAGAAAGAAGAACAGAAGGAAGGATGAAAGAGAGCAAGAAAGGAAGGAAAGAAGATTAGAGGAAAGTCAGCCAGAAAGGCAGGAAACCAGGACATGAATATTGCTTTTCTTCCCAAATAAGGACATTTTCTACCTGTATAATATGGAAGCACTGTATTTTAAAGTCAGGATTTCACTGTAGTTAAGGCCTCGTTTCTGCTATTTGAACTCGCCACAGCCTAAGTCTCACTACTTTATCTGATATTCCACTAACAGTAGTTATTAACAGAGTCATTGCCTGATGTGGTCACTCATAATCCCAGCTCTGGGGAGATAGAGGCAGAGGGATTATGAGCTTAGCTGTATAGTGAGTACAAGGCCAGACACTGTCTTCAAAAGAAGATAAAAAATAGTTAAATTTATTTTTGAAGTGCCAACTACAATACATGCTTCAAACTCATTGCACAGTAGAAGGTACTATTATGTTTGAGTTGAGTGTTTAAGCATAAGAAACTAAGGTATTTCCTTATATGCCCGCCACACTGATTTAAGTTGTCTTGAAATACTGGGTGCCCTTTCTTTAGCATTCCTGTCAGTATTTGTTATTGCATTTTTTTTCCTTTTAGTTGTTTTTTTCCATAATCACCCAGGAAAGTCATTGTTGGGGCAGTATGCTCATTTGAACAATAAATCTTTCGGGGTGTTTCTTTTACTCCCCTTCAGACACATGTAAGGCTAAATTTGAAAAAAAAAAAAAACACTTGGTAAAATTAGTATTTTTTTTTTTTGCATTCCAGTATTAGCTACATATTAGAGTTCCCTTCAAAGATGTAAGGGATTTGGGGCAGGCATTTGTGAAACAGTTAATTGTACACTGAAAAAAGAACCTTAAATGCAAAAGAATTTTTTTAAGATTTATTTATTTATTAATTATTTATACAATATTCTGCCTGCATGTATGCCCGCACACCAGAAGACGACACTGGATCTCATTATCTGATAGTTGTGAGCCACCATGTAGTTGGTGGGAATTGAACTCAGGGCATTTAGAAGAATAGCCAGTGCTCTTAACCTCTGAGCCATTTCTCTAGCCTGGAAAGGAAATTCTAAGTGGGTTTAAATGACAGTTTGGCAGTAAGAGAGGATGTGTCTCTCTACCTAAGTTACTCTTAACAATGGACACTTAACTAGCCTGGTCAAATGTGACTCCTATCACCAAAATTAGTATTGCATGAAAAACCTTTATCAAATCATTCATTACATTGGCTGTCTGAAAGTAAGAGCAGATTCCTTATGGGATGGTGGCTTTTCTTGGTGTTCCCTCTGCAAAGGGAAGGTTGTGTTTTTCAGGACAGTGTTAAATGAACCCGCATTGCTAATCCTCCTGTTAGTCCTTTAGCGTTCACATTTTCAGAAGGACAATGATTTGAGCAGTGTAATAACTAGATTCTCTTCTCTACTCTTTAATTTGTACCATTTATAACTAATTTAGTGGTTCTTTCACCAAAGGTCTTACCTAAATTTATATTCTTGGTTTTATATAAACCTCATATAGAAGAGCTAAGTTTATAGTGGCCACATGAGGGATGTGTTGCAGGATAGTTGATCACTCTGTGAACCCTGAGATTGTGTTGTTTACTAGAAAAACCTGTTTCTAATTGTGGTGTAGCTCATCCCTCGCACACACCTTTATTCCAAAACAGGATTAAATAAAGTTAAATCTAGGTGGAACAGGCACCTAGTTAACAGGAAGGGAACATAGGAAAAAAATCTATAGAGAGTAAGAGGAAGATGGATAGGGAGATGCATAGAAAGTGGAAGAGAGGAACATTCATTTTGGGGGTATTTGAGAGGGCGTGGGGAAGGATAGTTTCCTTTTCCTTTTGGGACATCAGCTGAGAAGGAAGGCCAGCTGGGTGCTTTCTCCGCCTCTCTGAGCAAGCAGTATCTGGAGTCTTTATTGGTAAAATCTAACAATTGGTATTTTGTTAAAAACAACAGGGATGAGTTAACTAGAGTAAAAAAAGATGCAAATATGGGTTGGAGAGATGGCTCAGTGGTTGAAAGCACTGACTGTTCTTCCGGAGTGCCCGGGTTTAATTCCCAGTGCCCACATGGCAGCTCACAACTGTCTGTAACTCCAAGATTTGGCACCCTCACACAGATATACATGCAGGCAAAACACCAATGCACATAAAATAAGATGAAAAAGATGCAAAAAAAGAAAAAAAAACCCAAACCTAAAACAAAACAACAACAAAACCCGGGCATAGTGGCCTGCATCTGTAATCCCAGCCCTTGAGAAGCAGAGACAGAAAGATTATGAGCTCAGGGATAGCCTGTGCTACAAGACCCTGTTTCGCAAAACTAAAAAAAAAAAAAAAAAGAATGTCTCTAGCATGAACTCAGTGGCAGGCTTTCTGATCATCGCCCCTGGAGGGGTGCAGACTTGCCAGGCCACAGAAGAAGGCAATGTAACCAGTCCTGATGAGACCTGATAAGCTAGGGTCAAATGGAAGGGGAGGAGGACCTCCCCTATCAATGGACTAGGGGAAGGGCATAGGGGAGAAGAGGGAGGAAGGGTGGGATTAGGAGGAGATGAGGGAGGGGGCTACAGCTGGGATACAAAGTGAATAAATTGTAATAAATAATAAATTCCAAAAGCATGAAAGTATTTCCATATCTACTCATTATCTAACTCTCTCTTCCTTTTGTGTGTAGCAAATACAAGCTACCAGAGCCCTGATATTATAAAACATCAGGGACATTTATACAAGCTAATGTCTATATTCCTACACATTAAACTTTTTTTCTTTATTCCCAAAGAGTGGCGAGATTCTAAATCATTTTCTAATTTGGCCAAAAGTAATTTTTTTTTGTAATTATTTATCATGTACTGATGCTTGTTCAAAATGTTTCTGTCTCATTTTTGACAATTATCAGGGGGTTTCTATCTAAATAAACTAAAGGAAGCTTCCTTTGCCTTAGGAGTATGCAGATTTCATTAATTGCTGAATCAATTGAGTCAGTCTCCAACTATTAGATCACCTCAGGAAGTGCAAAGACTAAGAAATAATTTTAAACTAGAGACATACCAGCTTGGGTAAAAATCCTGGGGTTGGGGGGGAGGGCCTGTCTCTGACATAAACTCAGTGACAGGCTCTTTGATCACCTCAGGCCACAGAGGAAGACAATGAGACTTGATAGGCTAGGGTCAGATAAAAGGGGAGGAGGTCCTATCAGTGGGCTAGGGGAGGGACATGGGGGAGAAGAGGGAGGGAGGAACTGGGAGGAGATGAAGGAGGGAGCTTCAGCTGTGATACAAAGTGAATAAATTGTAATAAATAATAATAAATAAACTAATTAATTAAAAAAGATGCTCCTGGAACCCATTAGAAACAAACTGCTCCTCTGTCCAGCTAGTCCTGGCTGGATGCAGGAGCCGAAGCTCAGCTCACAGCCAGTTCTGAAGGGGAGCTGTTAGAGAGATGAGAGGCTTTCAGCCATGACCAGAAAAGGGAGGCGTAAGTCAGCACATTTTAGGAATCAGCGTATAGCATCTCATCATGTTGCGTCCCTACCTTTAAACATTCCACAAAGTTTCAAGCTTCAACACATATATTTGGGTGTGTTTCTTCTCCAAATCACAGCACCCGCTTTTTACGATTTACATGCTAGTCATATATCCTCTATCTATGGCAACCATGTGTCAGTCATTGTCAAATAACATGGAGGGAGAAGATTACTGTGGGTATCGTTAGCCTGTATTATTACATATGACGAAAGTTCAAGCTCATTCAGCTTCACTTGTATAGATTGCTTTGTTACCTAAAAATCTATCTGTTTTTTTAAATCAACTTCTGTGTTGATAAGTTTTTTTTTGTGACAATCTATGATTCTGAATTAATCTATGCACGCTTCCTTGTGCATACATGCTGGGAGTGGGAGTGGGGGCTATGTAAGGGCGAAGGTGCTGAATCACGGAATATTCAGCCTTTCAACTACAAAGACGGCATCAAAGTATTTGCAACTTTCTTCTTTCCTCTTTCTTTTCTGTAGAAACACGCGCTCATCTTTTAACATCAAAGTATTATAATCTAGGACAGCAGCAAGGGTGTGGTCTGTAGAAAACATGATGGCAAAAGTCAAGGCTTCTTCAGTTCTAAAAAAAAAAGTTTTCTGTAGCAGTTTTCAAACTAAAAATCCCACTATCACTCCCAACATTCAGGGGTTTTGAAACAGAATCCTGAATATGAAAAAGGCTAGAATTGCAATGCTCGAAACATCTTCTTTCTATTCAGTATGTTCAATATAAAATTCCCCCCACCTCCCACCCCTGAGACAGTGTTTCTCTGTGTAACGTTGCCTGTCTTGGAACTCACTTTGTAGACCAGGCTGACTTTGAAGTCACAGATACCCACCTGCCTCTGTCTCTGCCTCCCAGTGTTGGGATTATAGGCAAGTACCACCACCACCACCCAGCTTCCAATATGGAATTCTTAAGTACCCAGTACAAAAAATGTTCAGTAGTTGTAGTTGAAAAATATTTTATGACAAGGATGAAAAGTGAATAAAATAAATAAATCAGAAAAAAATGTTTTATATGCTTGTGTGTGCATCTTTGTACATATGTGCCTCTGTGTGTGTGTGTGTGTGTGAATAGGTATGCGTGTTGGTATGTGTGCCCCAGAGGCTAAAAGATGAAATCAGGTGTACTCTTCTACCACTCTTTGCCTTATTCCATTGATGCTGAGTCTCTCATTGAGTCTTATGCTAGGCTCACTGCCAGCAAGCCCAGAGATCCTGCTGTCTCTACTCTCTACAATGCTGGGCTGCAATTATTCTCATCTACACCTGACCTTTTTATGTGGTTCTGGGGATTTGAACCTAGATCCTTGTACTTTTGTAGCAAGCACTCTTACACCCCAAGCCATCTCCTTAGCTCTGGAAAAGACTTTCTGATGAGGTGACAGTTGAGTAGACCCCTGAATGGATTGAGGGTGACATGAAAGGAAAGTAGAAGAAGGGAATAGAAAACATAAAAGACCTGCCATAGCTGGGCCTGCTTCAGAAGAGCAAATCTCATGGGTTGACCTGGGCTTTGAAGAATTTTGAGAGCTGGGGACGTAGCTCAGTAGTAGAGTACTTTAATCTTCAGCACCACAAAAAAAAAAAAAAAAAAAAAAAAAAAAAAAAGTCTCAGAAACTTGGGATTGGGACCAGCTGTAGTACCACATGAAAACACAGTTTTTTAAAAATATTACTTTTTTTGACCATATTTACCCCGTACTCCTTTCACCAACTCTTCCCAGATTCATTCTTCTCTACTAATCCCTCTCAACTTTGTGTGCTCCCCTGTCTCTCCCTCACCTCCTCTCTCTGAGACAGGGTCTCACTGTATAGCTCTGGATAGCCTGGAACTCATTACATGGATTAGGGAAGCTTTGAACTCACAGAGATTTGCTTAGCTCTGCCTCAGATGCGTTGGAATTAAAGGTGTGCACCACCATGCTTAGCCTTTGTTTCATTTTTATATAGTACACCGATTCCCATTTGTGCTGTCCACATACTCATGGATATGGGATCATTCACTGGAACAAGATGGACCTGCCCGGGGCCACACCCTTAGAGAAAAGTGACTCTTCCTCCCTTTGAAGCCACCAGCTGTCATAGCTTTAGCTAGGGGTAGGGGTTTTGGAGTCTTTCCCTGTTCTGCACTGGAATGTTGACTGGACTGATCTTGTGCAGGTCTTGAAAAGGACAGGAAGTGATGGAAGGAAAGAGTTAAAATTAGAGACTGAGTGCAGAAAGATTTTATTTGTTAAAACCCTCAACTATGGGCTGGAGAGATGGCTCAGAGGTTAAGAGCACTGGCTGCTCTTCAAGAGATCATGAGTTCAATTCCCAGCAACCACATGGTGGATCACTACATAAATCTTAAAAAAACCCAAACCAAAACAACAACAAAGCAAACAAACAAACAATAAAGCCCCTCAACTATGCCTTTAATTCAAGCACTCTGGAGGCAGGAGCTGGAAGATCTCTGTGAGTTCGAGGCCAGACTTGCCTACATAGTTCCAGAACAGCCAAGTCTACACAAAGAAACCCAGTCTTGAAAAACCAACCAACCAACCAACCAAACCAAACCAACAAAAAATCCAACCAATCAAACCCTCAGCCACCCTCAACCACACAATGAAAGAAATGTGATAATGAACCCCTATACTTTGATCATCTAGATTCTGAAACTCCCAAGAGTTTGCTGCATTTTTCTCTATTCTGCTTACTACTCTTTCTTGTTTGTTTTTTGTTTATTTGTTTTGAGATATGGTTTTTCTTTGTAGCTCTGGCTTTACTGAAACTTACTCTGTAAAAAAGGCTGGCCTCAAGCTCAGAGATTCACTTGCCTCTGCCTTCCAAGTGCTGAGATTAAAGGCATGCACCACCACACCATTCTCTGTTGTAGGATATTTGATCACATTGTGAACCCGGAGACTGTGAACTGAAAACATACCTGTTTCTTATTGCGGTATGACTGAGCCCTAACACATACTTTTAACCCAAGAGCTTTCTGTAAACAAGAGGCAGAACAACCATGAAAGGCTCACCTTCTGACTTTTAATATATATAGTTTGAAGTAGAATCCTACTCTTCAGTTAAGGCTAGCCTGGAACTTAGTATATGGTTCATGCTGGCTTCAGACTTAGAGCAATTCTCTTGCTTCAATCTCCTCAGTGTTTGGATTATTATCATTACTCCAATACTGATAACTACTATAATAGAAGTTAGAAGCAAAGAGTTGGGTGGAATCAGATTCACCAGCATTGAAAAGGGACTGTCAGAAATGTTCCAAATGCTTCCCATAGTTCACGTCAGGAAACAAATGTTTTGTTGTCCTGCTTTATTGATGTGAATAGTCACCATAGAAATTTACCTGCTGACAGTATGTTGATTTCATATATAATTTTCACTAAACTTTTATGAAAGAAAGTTTCGAGGCAGAGTTTTGTTAGGTAAGCCATTCTGCCTAGACCTCATCATTCTCCTTCCCCAGCCTCCTGAATGCTAGAATTACACATGTACACACCTGGCATTTTATTTTATTTAATTTTCAACAATGTTGTTGAGAATAATTGATGTAGATAGTCTTGATGGTATACACCTTTAATCCCAGTACTTGGGTGACAGAGACAGGTATATCCTGATAAAATGAGCCAATTCAAGCCAAATTAAAGTATAAAGACAGGTTTATTGGAGGGATCTTTCAGGTGGGTTCACTCGTCCCAAGGAATGAGACCCGTGAAGTTGCCATGCAGAGAGAGAGAGAGAGAGAGAGAGAGAGAGAGAGAGAGAGAGAACCAACATATATCAAGTATACAATGAAGAGCCTTTGGGTGAGAGGAAGCCCAGCCCTTGGGTTACAAAGTTCAGTGTAGAAGGTGGTGTATGCCAGCCACGCTCTGTCACAGGTGGGATCTGAGGGGTAACCTGGAGGCCAAGTTTGATTTATTATGTTAAATAGACACCTCAGCCTCTTGTCCCAGGTCTGAAACCCAGAAGACACCTGTGAGCTTGAGGCTAACCTGATCTAAACAGGAAAAAAGCTACACAGTCAGACCCTGTTTCAGAAAAAAAATCACACAAAATGATTACTGTTCTACTATTTACTATTTATCTGTCTATCTGTCTATCTATCTCTATGTATGTATGTATGTATGTATGTATGTATGTATGTATGTATGTATGTAT
>NW_026585689.1:2454760-2458208 GCF_907164565.1 Psammomys obesus | reverse complement strand
TATGTATGTATGTATGTATGTATGTATGTATGTATGTATGTATGTATCTATCTATCTATCTATCATCTATCTAGCCACATATATATCATTTATAATCTATTTATTTGTTTATTTTGGGACAGTGTCTCTCTACATACTCATGGCTGTCTTGAATCTCACTATGTTGATCAGGTTAACCTCAGATTCAACAGATCTGCCTGCCTCTGCCTCCTGAGTGCTGGGATTAAAGATGTGCGCCACCACACATGACCACTTTTTCATCCCATTTTAAGTCACATATATTCTTTAAAGTTTAGTTCTTTCCCTACACTTTTGGTTGCTTAAAATATAATTCACAAGGTATGACTCAGAGGTTAGAGTACTGGCTGCTCTTTCAGAGGCTAGGTTTTCAATTGTTAATCCCACTGAACAAGAGTAAAGACCATTGCCCAAATCCTTTGGTCAAATTGTACAGGCTTTCTTTTCTGTCAGATAGGGCTATCTCCCTAAATCAGGGTTTGAGAAAATAACATCGAACACAGGAAAGGTAGGGTTTACATAGTCCAATAAACGGAAAGAATAGGGGATTTTAAGAGTTGAGGGATTTTCAGAAGAATTTTCGTTAGGTAGAAACGTGGCTGAACATTTAAAAATTAGTTGGCAGAACATTTTATCTTATTAAGGTATGTTCAAGGTCTGAGACGAACTCCACGGGGTGGGTAGCATGTCAAATTCCAGGTTAAGGCACTGTCAAGCTTGAATTTTGCAGCAAGCAGAAACAAACTTATTCTGGCCTTACAACAAATGGCTTCCATCCTGAAGATAGAGTCAGGCAGGTCCCTCACAATTTCTAGCACACTGATAGTAGCTCACAACCCCTGCTTCGTCCAGTCCTAGAGATCCAACACCCTCTTTCAATCTCTGTGGGTACTAGGCATACATGTGGTACATGTATACACATACAGGCTAGACGTTGATACACATAAATAAAGACTAAAAAGAAAATGAAAAATGCGTTTCAGAAATGAAAGGCTCTGTATTGGCTTGATTCTTTTCCACTCACAGAGGAGTTTGGCACTCTGGTTACTGCCAGTCTTTTCTTTATCATTACAATCACATGTCTTTTGGCCTTTTCACACTTGACAGTGAGCAGCTCTGGGTTTGGAGAATGGGTTTCAGGAAACCAGAAGCGATTTTACAGAAGTTAGACATTTACACATGGAAGTAAATGTGTAAAAAAAGACAGCACTGAGGAAATTGCTCATCTCTTTCTTTTAAAAACCATTACATTTGTGTTCTCTGCCAAAGCAGGACATTTCAACTCCAAGCAATACCCACTTTCTTCTGCACACTTAGAAATCACAATGGAAATACTATGGATTGTCCCTTCAGGTTGCTTCCAAGCAAGACACAGGGAATAGAGTAAAGACATTGAGTAGAAAGTTGAAATGATACTTACCCGAAGTGGAGAACAAAGCTCTTTTTGCCTATGATACTGGCTACCAGTTGAGTCTGCACTAACCACAACTAGCTGCAAACAGATGCTTTTCCTTTACGGAGCTCAGCCTCTCTCCCCCTTGCCTATCTCCAGCCCTTCCATGCCTAAGGGCAGCTTTATTCTTGAGTTGTTCGGGTCCATCCTTGCCATTGCTCCTCTCAGACTTGTGCTCTTTTCGTTGGGAAATATCTACCTTTCAATATTCTAGAGACATTTTGTCTATTTGTTGTTTACCCATCCTGGACCACATCACACCAATTTCTTCCTACACTTGGGAAGCCTGTTAACATCTCCCCTCACCCCTTACAGGCTGTTTTCATTACAGTAGTCAGAGTGAGCTGTATAAAATTACAGCTTGTTAGCAGTGCTTTACTCAAAAGTCTCTAATGATTTCAGTAAGTAAACAGGCACAAAATAAATGATGGTGAGAATGTGGGAGATGTTGGGGGCCTTTTTATTCACTGACATAAATTTCCCATGGTCTGTGGTAACAAACAGTAGAAAGATTTCTCAAAGGGGGAAAAAATTAAAGTAGAATTTCTATGTGACCCACTCGACCACATTACTTTTGGGTTTATACAATAAAGTACTCAGCCCAGCGTCCTCTGCAGGTATCTTCACATCCGCATTTGTCATGGCACCGCTTACAACAGACACGTTATTGCACAAGTCTGGGTGACTGTCAAGAGACACCCAGTGGTAGTCTAACCAGGCTTCGAATGCACAGAGCAGTTGCATTTAGCCACATAGAAGAATGAAATTATGCCACTTTCAGGCAAATGGATAGAACTAGAGATCACCACGATAAACAAAATGAACCAGTCTCATGAAGACAAGCGTCGTGTCTTCCCATGTTTCCTCTATGTCCAGAATCTAAAAGAAAGAAAAAAAAAAGTGAGGGTGCATACAGAAGGGTGCTAGAGGGTGAAGGTGATCAACATGCATTATACTCACACGTGGAAACAAAGCCCTTTGTTTCGCATTCTTTTAAAAAAATATTTATTTATTATTTGTACAGTGTTCTGCCTGCATATGTGCCAGCAGACCAGAAGAGGGCACCAGATCTCATTTAAGATGGTTATGAGCTACCATGTGGTTGCTGGGAATTGAACGCATGACCTCTGGAAGAACAGCCAGTGCTCTTAACCACTGAGCCATCTCTCCATCCCTTGTTTTTTATTCTTACTGTGTGACAAAATTAGTCTCTAACGGTTTCTCATTATCCACCACGAGACAAAACCATTATAATGAGTGACAAGGCTGTTTTATTTTTTTCCCCAATGTTTAGAAAGTTTAATATACAAAGATGTTTTTTTATATACATTTTTATAAATGATAGTATTTTTAGGTTCTGCTTAAAGCATATGCCTCTCATGGTTTAATTAATCAATTGGTAGATTTGGTAGATTAAAAAAAAAACCCTACTTTTAAAGAGCTAACGGAATTTCCACTAGTTTCTAGCAGATCATCCTTCTCTTCTTTGATGGCACTGAGGATCTTTTAGAGTTATAGAGCTACACAGTACTCTCAGAAGGCGTTGACAATGTGGGAAAGCAATACAAAGGTGTTTTGTATTGCTTTTTTTAATGTGTTAAATAATGGAGATTTGGGTTTCTACAGAGTAAAGATGGTGAAAAATTCCACTTTCTCACTCTTGGTCCTTTCTTTGTGGTGAGACATTTTATAACTTTTTAAAAATTTTAGGACTATTTTAATCTTGTTGGTTGTTACAGATTTGTTCAAGTTGTTCAAGTTGTACTTTTCTTTGAGACAGGGTTTCTTTGTATAGAACTGGCTGTTCTTGACCTTGCTCTGTAAATAAGCTTGGCCTCAAACTCATCGAAATCCACCTGCCTCTGCCTCCCAAGTACTGTGATTAATTAAAGGAGTGTAACAGCACTTCTCAGCTATTTAAAAAAAAATCTATCTATCTATCTATCTATCTATCTATCTATCTATCTATCTATCTAT
>NW_026585689.1:2439993-2454750 GCF_907164565.1 Psammomys obesus | reverse complement strand
TATCTATCTATCTATCTATCTATCTATCTATCTATCTATCTATCTATGAGTGCTCTATCTGTATGTACACCTTTGTGTCAGAAGAAGGCATCTGATCCTAGTATAGATGGTTGCGAGCCACCAATGTTGTTGCTGGGAATTGAACTCAGGCGCTCTGGAAAAACAGACAGTGCTCTTAACCACTGAGTCATCTCTCCAGTCCTATTTATATATTCTTTAAAAAAAAAATTCTTTTTCAGTAAGATTTGAAATTTTATTTTATATTTATATTTATATTTTTATTTTTTGTGCCTGAGACTTTTGCCTGCATGTTTGTGTGTGTGTGTATGCCTGGTGCCTTCAGAGGCTAGAAAAGGGGGTAAGATCCCCCAAGATGTAGAGTTATCAATAATTGTAAGATTCCATGCTGATCTCTGCAAGAGTAGCCAGTGCTTTTAACTGCTGAGTCATCTCTAGTTTTATTCCCATATTCTTGATTTAATTTGGTAGGCTTGTATGTTAGGAATTTATCCACTTCCTCTAGATTTTCCATATATATTGAACATTTTGTTTTGTCTTGAAGTTCTAATCTCCTAAATTAGCTTACTAGAGAGTAGGTTTCTGTATAGAGTTTTCATTCATAGTACGTTTATGTTGATTCTCCCACTACTCTCCCCATACACCCTGCTATTTTCCTTTCCCTCGGTACTCTTTCACTCCCAGTATTCCTGTTTAATAGTGATTTGAATGGGAATGGCTCCCATGGGCTCATATATTTGGATACTGGGTCCCCAGTTGGTGGAACTCTTTTGGAATGCATGGCCTTGTTGAAGGGAGTGTGTCATGGGTGTGGGTGGTATGGGAGGTTGAGTGATGGGTTCTGAGGTTAAAGAAGCTCATTCTATTTCCAGTTAGTTCTCTCTCTGCCTCCTGCTTGAAGACCAGGGTATAAGGTCTCAGTTATTATTCCAGTGTCATGCCTGCCTGCCGTCATGTTCCTTGTCCTGTCATGGACTCACCCTCTGAAATATAAGCTCCAATAAACTCTTCAGTCAGTTGTCATGGTCATGGTGTCCATTTCAATCGGTAGAAACATAACTAATGCATCCTTCTACTTTGGTCTATTATCTGCCTTAACCCCTTGCTTTGGAGTCTCTGCTTCCTGTCACAGGGGCTTCTTTTTAAGTTTCCTCTTCTGTCTATATTCTCTCCCACCTAAATAATATATCTAAAAGTTAGAGGCTAGAATTGCATATAAGAGAGAACATAAGATATTTGTCTTTCTGATTCTAGGTTACTTTGTTTAAAATGTTTTTCAGTTCCATCCATTTTTCTGCGAAATTTGTGCTCTTGCTTTTCTTCTGAGGTGAATAAAATTGCGTTGTGTAAATGTACAATTTTCATTTACTGTTCATCTATCGATGGAAATCTAGGCAGATTTCATTTTCTTGCTTCTAGGAAAAGAGTAGCAGTGAACATGAATGGCCAAGTGTCTCTGCTGCAGGATGAGGCACCGTTTGGACAAATGCCAGAAGTGGTGTGGTTGGACATAGGTACCGTTAATTTTTGTGTTTTTAGAAGCCTCCACATTGATTTCCACTGGGTAAGCACTAGCTTATACTCTCACCAAGAGTCCTAACAATTCTACCGTTCCCACATCATTGTCAGCATCAGCTGTCTCTGTTTTCTTGATGGTTGCCATTCTCATTTGCCTGAGAAGGAGTGAAAAAGTAGTTTTTATTTTCCTTTCCCTGATTGCTACATATGTTGAACACTTAAAAAAAATATATTTATTGGCCATTTGTATTTCTTCTTTTGAAACTATCTTTTTAGATAATTGGTCCATTTATTGACTGGCAACTTAGTTTCTTTGATGTTTAACCTTTGCGGTTTTTTATGTACTCTGGGTATTAGGCTTAGATTTTCTTCAATTCTGTTGAATGTTTATTCTGTTGATAGTTTCTTTTCCTGTACAGATACATTTCATGTATTCCCATTTGTCAGTTCTTGAGAATGTTGCCCATGCTATTGGGGTTCTAGTCAGAAACACATTGCTTATACCTATGTCCAAAGTGGTGTTTTGTTTTTTTGTTTCTTTTTTTTTTTTTTTTTTTTTTTTGGTTGCTTTATATTTTCCTACAATAGTTTCAGTGTCCTAAGTTTTAAATTAAATTCTCTGCTGCACAGATTTTCTTTCTTTCTCTTTTTGAACTATGTTTTAAAAGTATTTCATAATGAATATTTCTGCATGTCTTGTACATTTTACTTCTTGGAGGTTTTATTAGCTAATTTCTAGCATACATTCCCAATTACTTTCTGATTTTTTTTAAATGTCAATGCTTATAGCAATAAAATTTCCTCCTAGAACTGCCCTGGTAATATTTCAAATGTCGTGATTTAATTTTAACTTGATTTTTATAAACCATTTATTTATTTATTTTGGTGTGTATTGTCTATGAGTATGTGCTTGTATGTGTGTTGTATGTAGATGTTTGTGTGGAGGTACATGTACCTGTGTGCATTTGTGAAAGTGATGACCTCTCTTATTTCTTTGTGACAGGGCTTCTTACTGAATTTGGAGATGGGCTGGAAGCCAGAAAGCCACAGCAATCCTCCTCTCCTCACTACTGACAAAGGTGGGCTATCATACCTGCTTTGTATGTGGATGCTGGAATCTGAACTCATACCCTCATTCTTGTGAAGCAAGTTATCTTATCTATGGAGCCATCTCTCCAGGCCCTGATTTTAGGAACTTGGAATTTTCCTTCTTGATTTCTTCATTGAAGGCATTATTCACTCTCTATATACTGCTACAGTTTCTGGGCTTTTTCTTTCTACTGATTTCTAGCATTATCACACAGTCATCTGATAAGATACACAAGGTTATTTCAATTCTTATGTATTGGTAAGTCTTGATTTATATCTCTTTTAGAGAAAGTCCCACAGGCTTTTGGAAAGAGAATGTGCATTATGTTTCTACTGGATGAAATATTCTGCAAATATCTCTTAAGACTATTTGACATATGATGCAGTTTAACTCTGTGGTTTTGCTGTTGATTTTCAGTTTGAGCAATCTATCTAGACATAAGAGCGGGGTATTAAAGTTACTCTCTATTAAAGCATCAGGGACTATATAGCCTTTCATGTCCATTTGTGTATGTTTTATAAAGTGGGAGCCTCCAAAATTTAGTGCATATATATTTACATATTGGTGCATATGTAACCTTGGTGAACTGGTTCCTTTTAAAATATGTGGTTTTTGGAGATTATAAATAATTGCATTTAGTTGAAAAATGAGGATAGTCAGTCTGTATCTCCTTATTGGTGAATTTAAATTATTTACATTTAAGGTTATTATTCAAAGATGTTTTACTAATTCTTCTAATTTTGATTGCTGTTTTAGTTGTATTATTGTTTGTTCTTTACTGTCTCTTCTTGGGGTAGTATTGGAGTTTTGTTGATTTATTGTGCTGAACATAATGGATCCCTTGCTGTCTCTTCTTGTTCAGCCACTCCTCTTGTGAAGTTTATTGTATACTAATGTTCTGGAGATTTTCTTTCTTCTTCTCCTGAGTATACAACATTTCTTCAGTATGTTCTCTACAAGTACTGGCTTGGTGGTCATGAACAGCCTTAGTTTGTGCTTACTGTGAAATGGCCCTTATTTCTCCATCAAATTTAAATGATACTTTGCTGGATGCACCATTGTTGGCAGGCAGTCGTTTACATTCAGTGCTTGCAATATATCATTCCATTCTTTCCTTGATTTGAGGGATGCTAATGAGAAATCTGGCATTACTTTGATGCCTCTGTCTTTGTGGGTGAGTTGGTGTTTTTACCTTATAGATATTAATGTTCTGTCTTTGTTTTATATTTTTAATATCTTAAGTATAATGTAACATGGAAAGGTTCTTTTCTAGTCATGTCTGTTTGGGAGTTTTAAATACCTATTGTGTTTGAATGATCTATTTATTTCTCTAGATTTGGGGAATTTTCTGTTGCAATTTCCTTGACTAGATTCTCTATGCCTTTTGTTCTTTCTTTTTCATGGAGGTTTAGTTTTGATTTCTACATCATAACTCAGATTAGTTTGATGTTGTGATGCTCATTTATTAATTTTTCTCCTTATCATTTGAGTCTCTTTGTCAACCCCCGACTGTCTTTATTCAGTTTTATTAAGTCTATTTGTGACATTTTTCCCTTCAGTTCTCTGAGGTGTTCATTTCCAACACCTGATTTTTGCTCAAAATGTCAATTT
Organism: Psammomys obesus; assembly: GCF_907164565.1. NCBI lineage: Eukaryota > Metazoa > Chordata > Mammalia > Rodentia > Muridae > Psammomys > Psammomys obesus. The sequence continues at coordinate 2,450,513 of NW_026585689.1, read as the reverse complement.
ACTTGCTGACCTGTTCTTCCAAGGTTGCTGACTTTCATCTACATCACTAACTTCCTCATCTATTTTGCTGACTTTTACCCCTGTGTTGCTGAGTTCCTTCTCTAAGTTTCTTACTGCATTAATCTGTTTGTTTGTAACCTCTGTCAGGCCATTGGTCATTTTTACTAGCCCAGTAATACTTCACTAACATTTTTAGAACTGAAAATGGAAGGAGATTTAGAAAGTGCTGTGAAGTCAAACATGATTGTAAGTGGAGAAATAATAAATGAATGAGGTAAGGGAAGAAGACAGGATGAAGGGGAAAGAAAATGGAGAAAGGTTAAATACACAAAAAAGTATATAAAGAAGAAAACAAGAGCAGAGTGTTGTGAAGGGAAGAGTAAAGAGTAAGAAGTTAGAAAAAAGAGGGAGATAAAAATAGGAATAATGAAGATGTTTAAAACCAAAATCAGATAAATGAAAGATGTGGCATAAAAATCCAAACCATAAGAAAAATTTATAGTTAAGAAATTGAATGAAACTTACTAAATATAAAGAGTAGACAAAAGAAATAAACCCAGAATGCAAAAACAAACAAAGCAAGAAGGAAGGAAAATAAAATGTATTTCCCTCATAAATAATAAAAACACATAAATAAAAATAGATGAATGAATAAAAAATAACAATCAAAACATAAAAAGTAAAACAAGTATAATGCATTTAAATCCTATAATATGTGTAGAAAAACCACTATATATGTTTATATGTGTGTAATATATAAGATATATAATTATATAAAATATATTATAATAATACTATAATAGAAAATATATATTATATAATATATATCACATACATATATGGATGTATATTTATACATATATAGAGATATAATATATCACATACATATATGTATGTATATATACATATATACACAGAGATATATATAATATGTGTCACACACACACACACACACACATATATATATATATATATATATATAGAGAGAGAGAGAGAGAGATAAAGAGGAGGGAGTTGGAGGGAGCTCAGTGTTAAAGATGCATACTGCTCTTATAGAGGACCTGAGCTCAATTCCAGCTACCTACTTTGGGGACTCACAAGTGCCCATGAATATAGCTCCAGGGATCCTACTCCCTCTTCTGGCTTCAGTGAACACTGTTCAGTCCATATGCTGTTACTTGTATGTATATGTTCTCAGGGCTGGTCATTTGGTATTCTTCCCTGGGGAAGACTCTTGCAGAATATTTGGTCACACTGTGAACCCTGAGACTGTGAACTATAAAAGCATATTTTTTGTTTGGTGTGGTTCAGCTGTAAAATATACCTTTAAGCCAAGAGCTAGCTTTCTTTTCTTTTCTTTTCTTTTCTTTTCTTTTCTTTTCTTTTCTTTTCTTTTCTTTTCTTTTCTTTTCTTCTTCTCCCCTTCCTTCCTTCCTTCCTTCCTTCCTTCCTTCCTTCCTTCCTTCCTTCCTTCCTTCCTTCCCTTCTTTCTTTTGCTGGGGTTTTGAGACAGTGTTTCTCTGTGTAGACTTGGCTGTCCTGAGCTTGCCCAGGCTGGCCTTGAACTCACAGAGATACACTTGCCTCTGCCTCCCTGAGTGCTGGGATTACAGGTGTGCGCCCAGCAACCTTGAGCTTTCTGCACACAGGATTTAATAAATTTAATCCTAGATCAAGGGCAAAAAACCAGCTGACAGGGAATCAGTAGAAAGGAGGGGCATTGAGTTGAAAGTGTTTAACGCAGTGTGGAGAAGCAGAAGGAACTCCTTAGTTCCTTGGCTTTTTGCTTTAGGCCTTTTCCTCCTGGGCTGTTAGCTGAGCTAGCAAGCTTTGGGCTTTTTGACTTTTTCCTCTGGATCATCAGCTGAGTAGGAAGGTCAGCTGGGTTTTTTCTCTGCCTTTCTGAGCTAACAGGTTTTCAGCTCCTGAGGGTTAACTTTTATTAAATTCTCTCTACATAAAGCTCTTGGGAGCTGGACACACACCTGTAATCCCAGCACTCAGGGAGGCAGAAGCAGACAGATCTCTGTGAATTTGAAGCCAGTCTGGTCTACAAAGCAAGTTTAGGACAGCCAAGGTTCCCGAGTCTTCATTGGTAAAATCCAACAATTTGGGATTTTCCTTCATTAAAACATCAGAAGACTAGTTCTCCTGCTCTTGGCATTTCTTAGTTTCTTGTAGTTCTTTGTCTAGGTTGAGGCTTTGTGAGCTTTCTCTCATCCATGCCAGCATGTCTATTGGTGTTTTTCTTCTTCAGGTAATGTTTAGGCAGTCATGTTGGTAAGAATTCATGGTGTAACTTCTGACATTTCTAGAAGATACAGTTTCATGGTAAACTTCCTGTTCCTCTAGCTCTTACAGTCTTTCTGCTTCCTCTTCTACAACTTTTGGTCAGGACATGTGCTGTAGATCTGTCCATAAGGACTGGATGCCACAATGCTGCAATTTGATTAGTTGTGGTTTTCTATAACGGTCTCCATCTGCTGAAAAGAGGCATTTCCTTGATGGCGAGTAAGAACTACACTTATCTGTGGGCATAAAAATAAATGTTTTGACACTTTAAAAATATATTTAATACCAAATACATATTAAATGTATTTATCTATATTAATATATTGAATATATATGTTCATCCTATCATTCTTGTTCCTTTAGAGCGCACTGACTGATACACTGAGACACAGAGAGGTCAACTGACTCTTTCAAGATCATCAAGCAGTGAATAGCAGAGTAATGGTTTAGGCTCACCAAGTGTGACCTAACTATCTTAGACCAAATGGCAATATAGATTCGTAGTGGCCATCATTCCCTGAAATCTTTTATTATTATTTTTTTCATTTCTAAATTTTGTATTCATGTGTATGCATATAGGTGGAAGTCAAAAGGCAACTTAAAGGTGTCATCGCTCTTCTTCTCCTAAGCAGATCTTGGAAACCGAACTCAGGGAGTTAAGCTTAACAGCAAGTGCCTTTACCTGTTGGGCTATCTCATTGACCTCTTCCCTAAAGTTTATGTGGTGAGGTACCATAGATGTTGTTGGCTTCACCATGAGCACGGCCATGGAGAAGGTAGGAAAGGGTTATTTTGCTTTCAAAGGGTGTGTGAGAGTATGCATGTATGCGCACGTATGAGTATGTTTGTTGAATGTGTGTGTGTGCTGAGGGGGGTATTATCATCATTCAGAACACCAGAACGCCATTTATGCTTCCCCTAAAGGGAAAGTTCATTTTGTCAGACCTCTCCATGGATGAGTTCATGTTATAGGAACATGCAAACATCTGAGATCAGACGGAAAGTCTCCTGCTAGGTTTATCAGTGCTACACTGAAAGTGACATGGAGTTAATGACTTTTGTAAAGATGACTCGCGCTGCTCAGCACTTGCATATTCACATTAAAAAATTTTAGATTTAATACCACCATGCAACATTGACTGTGTGCCAACGGTTTAGCACAGAAAACAGATTGAATACCCTACTTAGTCTATTCTAAGAGCAAACTTTTGACAGCATTTATATTTACCTATAAGATTTATAGTTAGCCATGAGCTGCTGTATGATCTTTCAAACATCTATCATTACCTCTCTTAGCACTGCATGTGAAAGCAAAGCATGAGCACGTGTAGCTACAGTGACCTATATAGCTAACTGTTTAAAATGAATGGAGATTTTGCAGATAATACCATGCTACTCTGGGTAAAGTAAGTTCCTTGTTAGAAATTGCTAATAGTGACTTTATTTCTATATATACAATGACTTCTTTTGAGTAGCTCACTGTTGGGAAAACCCAAAACCAACTTTCAAAATTCTGTTTCTTAATCTATGTAAGTGTGCTGTAGGTGGGTAATTATTCTTTAATCACCAAGGCTAATCAATCTGTATATAGTTTATAGCAATAATTATAATTTTAACAGGCTAGAAACAACTTTAAATGCACCTAGGGAAGTAAGAAGATTGGGGCTTTAAAAAGTTTCCCTCTAGAGATTTAAGTAAGTTCCTTGAATAAAGTCAAATTTAGTGGAGGTGTTTAAACACATTCATGTTCCTGTGGTTGGTAAATGTTTCCCCCCAAAAATATTGCTTTAATCTGTGTACGCTTTTAGTTAAGTTTGAAAAACTAAGTGTCATTCCTGGTACTAGCATATTTTATGTTAAACGAGATTTTGTACATGTGCAAACAGCACTGAGCCCAAAGCAAAATGGTCTTTAAAGTCAGGTTGGGAACCTTAAATCCAACAGTTACTACTTTCCAAGGTGTAATGTTTATTTGTAGCTATTCTGGCTATCATGAAACCTTATTTGGTATTCAAATGCTCATTTTATATTCTCTACTCATTTCTAGGACTGATCTACTATCAACTCAGCTTTTCTATGTAGCATTTCATTGTTTTTTTGTTTTTTGCTGCTTTTGGAAAACACACCTTAACAGTGGTAAATATTCCTTACTGGGCAAATTATTCCTTGAAACGCAGAGTTAAAAAGTATTCTTTAAGGGCTACATTTAAACTTCAGTTATGTCTCAAGCTTCAGTTTCAGAGGAGATAAAAGAAAACCAAATAGAAAAGAAACAACAGGCAACTAAATGGTGGTGGCCTGGTCAACACTTGAGTGATATTAATTCACAAGAATCCCAAAGCTGTGAAGAAAAACAACAGCCCAGTTCTCCGTGGTTGAATAAACAAGGTGGGAACTGCCTCTTCCCAAACTGCATTTTAATCTTTTTCAATTTCTCTGCTGTCTCTTCACATAATTAGTGGCCGATAGCTATTAATTTATTTGGCATTTATTATGCTAATGTTGACTCATGCATATCTAATATGCCTTGATGGGAATCGGGAGGACTTCTCCAATATGATGGGCTAATTCTAACACAGTATTTATGGATAGAAAGTGAAAATTTTCACACGTGTCTCTCCACAGTTTTCTAATTAATTTCTCACACTTTGGGATACACAGAGTGACACTGACATCCACGTTAAATGAAAGAGCTGAGGTCTGCAAACTAGGCAGTGCCCATGCTGGTACAGAACACTCCCCTCAGCTGAAGCCACAGGAAGTACTAGTGACACAGAAGTCATCACTGGTGTGTTCTGCTTCTAAGTCACGTTTCATAGGCTGGAAAGCTTACACATGGAGGGTGATGTCACTTATCAGGGAGGTGGTGGGAGCTGGAATGAGCACAATTTCCTGACCCTTCCTTCTGTGCTCCTTTTCCCTTCCTTCCTTTCCTAACTCCCCTCCCCTCCCCCTCCTTTTACCACTCTCCTCCCCTCTTCTTCTTTCCTCTTCTTTTCTTTATGTCTTTTTTCATAGTTCATGAGGCTTTTTATTTATGTTTTACATTTCTAGAAAAGGAATCCCAGGACTTTCCCTCCTGTGCTTCTTCACAGTCCATGATGCCAGCTGAGGTTGTCAGTATTGTGAAGCTGAACTGCCGGGACCAGAGCAGATTGTTCTGCCATTTTTGTAAGTCTTGGTGTTGCACATCAAATCTAGGCCTGATCAGTTCATTCTTGTTCAGCCTGCCTGTGAGGTTCCCCAGCTCTCTGATCATCAGTGATCTCAAATTCACCAGTAACCGTGCTGCATCAACACAGTTAGGAACCAAAAGATGACTCTGGAGCATGGCCTGATGAGGACTTGGCATTTGCCTCACTTCTCAGCATTGTTGGTAGACATCCTTGAGAGATCTGCCGGGACATTGATACGAGCCACGGTGGAGGCACGAAAAGAGCCTTTTTTCTTTTCTGTTTTTCTTTTTTCTTTTTTTTTTAATTTATTACAATTTATTCACTTTGTATCCCAGCTGTAGCCCTCTTCCTCCTCTCCTCTTGATCACATCCCCCCTCTTTCTTCTCCTCCCATGTTTCTCCCCAAGTCCACTGACAGGGGAGGTCCTCCTCCCCTTCCCTCTGACCCTAGCTTATCAGGTCTCATCAGGACTGGCTGCATTGTTTTCCTCTGTGGCCTGGTAAGGCTGCTCCCCATCAGGTGATCAAAGAGCCAGCCACTGAGTTCATGTCAGAAACAGCCTCTGTTTCCCTTACTAGGGAACCCACTTGGATACTGAGCTGCCATGGGCTATATCTGAGCAGGGCTTCTAAGTTATCTCCATGAATGGTTGGAGTATCAGTCTCAGAAAAGACTCCTGTGCCCAGATTTTTTTTTTTTGGTCTTGTGGAGCTTCTGTCCCCTCCAGGTCTTTCTATCTCTCCCTTCTTTCATAACATTCCTTGGCACTCTGTCCAAAGTTTGGCTATGAATCTCAGCATCTGCTTTAAAACCCTGCTGGGTAGAGTCTTTCAGGGTCCCTCTGTGGTAGGCTCCTATCCTGTCCTGTTTTCTCCCTCTTCTGATGTCTGTCCCATTTCCCTTTCTGAATGAGGATTGATCATCTTACCCAAGGTCCTCCTTCTTGCTTAGTTTCTTTAGGTGTACAGATTTTAGTATGATTATCCTATATTATATGTCTGGTATCAACTCCTTTCTCTTTTCTTAAATGCCTCCTCTTCTCCTTCCCTTCTCTCAACCTCCCCTCTTCTCCTCTAACAATCTATGATGACTTCCATAAATCAGAAAAACATGTCATAGCCCTTTTGAGCAGCAAGTGGACTTTGCCTCCCAGGTCCGTGTATTTGTGAAAACCCTGAACCAAGGCATAAAACATCCACTTTCCTCAGTACCATATGTCAGTGACAGACAACCAAATTATTCCCCATCGCCAACTACCGCCGCCCCCCAACAGCAGTGCACAGAACAACTGAACACTTTCATGGAAAAACCTAAAATGTGTAAGAATTTCTTTATCCAGGGCCGGGCTAAGGAGCTGATCCTTGCTCTGACCACATATCTCCTGCTGTCAAGACCCTGAGGGCACCTGGACATTCAGCATCTAATTGTAATAAATGTGCACTCTGCAGGGCTTTGTGCTAACCTGATTTTACTCATTGATGCTGGCAGTCTTCAATATGGGTCAGTGCCCTAACAATAAAGGGCAAAGACTTGGCAATGAGCATTCTAAGGCCAAACCAGGGAAAAGTGAGTACAGACACACTACCTTCTCTTTCTGTTCTTCCTTCTTACCACCTTCTATCGCCCAGCTGCAGTCATGTGACAGCAGTCACCGGACACTGTATTTCACACTCCCTTTCCACAGTCTGGACACTCTTGATTCTCTAGAGTTTCTAGGATATCGAGCTAACTCTTGTTATCTTTGCTTTTGTCTTGGTTTATAGTTCACTTAGGCTTGATTTATGGGAATCTCCATCTGTCCAAGATGAAGAGAGGACCAAGAATGTTGGTTATTTATATTATAGTTTAGGTTTGTTGTTATCCACTAAGGAGAAGAGGGTAGAAACAGGAAGGACAGCTCAGCCAGTGAAGTGCTTGCCTTATACGCATGAGGATCTTAGTTCAGACCCCGTAGAGAAATTTGGTGTGGCGGTATGTGCTCATACCCTTGCTCTGGGGAGCTGGAAACAGAGCTGCTTGTGGCTTACTAGCCAGCCAGCCTACCCTGCTATTGAGTATCAGGCCAGTGAGATATCCTGTCTCAAGAAGGATGGTACCAGAGGAAAGACAAAGGTCTCTCTTTCTCTCCCCCCTCTTTTCCTCCCTCCACCACACATATGCTTTCTTACCCTGAACATGCAAACATCCATGAGCATACACACACACATACACACACACACACACACACACACACACACACACACACACACACAAAGAAAGCAGATTTCGTGGTTCTGAGGTAAACCATGTACTCTATCAAAAAACAACACTCCATCCAAAACCCAAAACAAATAAACAATACAAATCCACCATAACATACAACAAAAAATGTAGGCATATTAGTGACTCTGGTGTGGAGTAGGGGAAGTATTCACTAGCATTCTTTTCAAAATAATCTGATGAAAATTTTGGGAAAGACAGTGGTGGACAGGTGAGAATGCCCAGCTGGTTCCTTCTGGATCATCATGAAAAATCTGTCTACTAACTCCTAAGACTGCACACACTTCAGAAAAGAAATAGCCAGATACAGCCCTTCGAGAGAGAGAGAGAGAGAGAGAGAGAGAGAGAGAGAGAGAGAATCTTGATCCACAAATAATGGTTTGAATTTGGAATTAAGAAGCATGTTAAATGAAGAACATGGATTGAAACATGGAAAATAAATCCAGATTGTACTTTCGAGCTGAAAAGTTTGATCCATCTTTGCTGTTATCAACAGACAAGATTTCTCATTGACAAATGCTGTGGAGAAATAGGAAATATATCCCTGAGGAGACTGAAGTGCTTTGAAATGGAGTTTGGTAATGGAAAAGTCCATTAATAACATATTGTAACCCATGTCAACAGATGTCACCATCAGATCTCAACTTTCTCTATAAATATAGCTTTCAGTAGAGTGCCAGGCTGCTTTTCACATGTATATGACCTGAATTGGAGCAATAGGGTCACACATAGTACACAGTTTGATGTGATCTTGAGAGTGGGCACTTATTCCTGGCCCTGGCCTATCCACTTAGGCTTTCCCAATTCACATTATTCATGTTAAACTATTTTCCTGTTTTAGAGTACATGGATAAAAGTGGAGCTGGGTATTTCAAGGCTAGCCTGGGAGCTCTGTTTCATAACAAGAACAAAACAAAAACAAAAAAAAAAAAAAAAAGAAAAGAAAAAAGAAAAAGAAAGAAAATAAGAAAAAAACTGGCAGGCAATGTCTAATCAAAGATGTTTTATAGCTATCATAATAAAAATGAACTTTGAAATGGCTGTGGGTTAGAGGTAGAATTTAACAGAACTTTTTCAATGGAAAGCTATAATAAAGCAGTCACAATTAGGTATACTTATACCTTCTTTTATTATGGGAATGAATTTCTGACAAAATGGCTCTGTAAAGAAAATACACAGGTAGAAAGTTAGAATAAAAACCAGGTATATATAATATATATCATAGAAATTATATATTATGTTAAATTTATATAAACTGGTAAATTTATATAAATTAATCATATTAAATAATGTATTAAAACAAAAGCTTATTTCCTTTAATTGAGGTCTTTAGAATATGATTATATTGTTTTTTTCTCTGAAAATGTATATTTACAAACACAATGAATGCTCATTCCTTTCCTTAGAGTTACTCTATGTGAACTGAGGAAGTGTTATGCCACAGCAGACAGGATGACTTCTTTAGAAGACTCTGATAACGCAGAAGCTGAAAAAATCAACAACAATTCCAGCAACCACTGGAGCTATCGGTATGAGACTACCTGTCAAACCTATGGCGAGGTCAAAATGCAAATGTCAATGCTTTAAATACTTCCAGCACAGCACAGCAAAATAGAGAGAAACAGTTCAGTAGACAGATTGCAAGGAACAGGGGTGACAAACATCTTCTCAGCTTTCTGGAAGTTCTGTAAGAGTAAAGCACACTTTAGCAAATTAGGCTTTTACTAGACCAGGTTTGCTTTTTCATTTAGGAAGGAGAAGAGAAGATCCTCTTCCCATTTCATCTGCCCTAATAGCTTTAAATGAAGAAAAGTAGTTTTTTATTATTACCTTCAGTCATAGTAGCATCCCTCCTCTCTGGCACACAGGGCCCATTCTCTGCTCATGTCAATATATCATAGCATGCTCCCATCATGCTTAACTTGCGTTATTCTGAACTAACTGTATTGAATAGGTATTGTTGGGATCCCTAAGCAGGCATCTCTATGGCCAGCCCAAAGGTACCTGACAAACTGGATATTAGACATCTGTGAGGCCACTTATGGACCACCCATGGACCACCTGAAACCAACTGCATATGCTCTGGGTCACCTAATACGAGAACTTGCACCACTTCTCTCTCTCACATTGTGATTTATGAAAATTATAAAAAGAAAAGCTATGAGCGAGTGATCGAAGAGTGGTCAACTGAGTTCAGATAGAGGGGCTGATAGAGGGAGATCCACATGGAGGCTGAGATGCCAATTGGACACATCTGAGCAGGGGGTCTAGGTCCTCTCCATGCATGGTCCTCTGCTGGTGCAACAGTCTGCAGGACCTCTGGGCTCAGATGTTTTAGCTTTGTTGGTCTCCTTGTGGGGCTCCTGTCTCCTCCATGTTCCTCTAATCTTCTATCATAAGACTCCCAAAGTTTGCTTTGTGCAAAGTTTGGCTGTGAGTCTCAGCATCTGCTTCGATCCCCTGTTGGGTGAATCCTTTCCTATAGTAGGCTCCCATCCTGTTTCCCTGGGATATATAATGAATAAATTGTGAATAAAAAAAAAACTAAAATAAAAAAGAAGGCTATCAGCAAAAATAAGTCTGGAATTTTTGTCAGCAGTGATCTCCAGCTTTTGGAATGGGCTAGCCTAGACATTGCTTCTAGAAGCCAGCTGTAAGTGTGCACCTGCTTATTCTACACACTATTAACTGTTTGACAGAAGAAGAAGAAGAAGGAGGAGGAAGAGGAGGAGGAGAAAGAGAAGGAGAAGAAGAAGAAGAAGAAGAAGAAGAAGAAGAAGAAGAAGAAGAAG